>NC_056741.1:238663433-238728433 GCF_019279795.1 Protopterus annectens | reverse complement strand
AAACAGAATTAGCAGTACTGGAAAAGTATGTTTTTCAGAAGTATTCATTGGACAAGGGCGGGTGGAAGGGGCATAACATTTCAGATGGCAAGAACTACATTAAGGAAGAAATGTACTTTGGTGTGCAGTTCAAAAATTTCAGGGTATACATGTATCTACACGTCTATATCACTTAAGCGAAATACGTATCTGTTGAATATGTATTCATTGAACTCTAAATATCAAAAGTCATTTCAACGGACCTTGGTCTTTTTTTCCAGGGTTAGGAACCACTCATCCACTAACACTCCAGAACACACACCACACAAATTCAAACCCACCCAAGTGGGGACTTTGCACCCCCCCCCCATTGTGGGGGGCTGTGCCCCCATACCTCCTAACTATATATACCAACTCCAAGATCACACTACAGTGGGGAAAAGGGTAAAGTTGTGGTAATGGCCAAGTGCTTCCTAACCCTGGGAAAAAGTCTGAGGTTCACTGAAATTAATTTCGATGTTTAGTGTTAGATGAATATGTATTCAGTGAATACATATTTCAATTAAATTATATAGACATGTATCTGTTTCATGTTTTCCAAGGTTTTTCTAATCACTGACTACCCTTTCAGTGAAACAAAATCATCTTATGTTTATTTATCCTTTGCTGGCCAAGTTAGTTCCATTAAGTTGTTGGCCTCTTTTCAGTGGAGACCTACAGTGGTATTTAAACTAAGGGAAATTTGGCCAGGATAGTGGGAAATCCCCTTACTCTTTCCAATAAGTGCCATGGGATCTTTTACATCCATGTATGTTACCATATACTAAGGCAGATGGGGTTTCATTTAACATTCATCTGAAGAACAACACACTTTAGAGTACAGCACCCCTTAATGCTGCACTGCAGTGTCAGTAATAGGAAATTAATCATATCATTGGGGGGGGTAAGAAATAAAATCCATGGCCTTTTAATCTGCCCATATTAAAGGCTAATTTGCTACCTGCTGTGATATTGGCATAAAACTAACCTCTTTCTAGCCTTCTACTGTGTATTTTTATATAGTGCCCTACTATTAAAAAAAAATCTGTTTTTTTGTTTGTTTGTCTTCAAAAGGGTGCACCCATTTTCATTCTACATATTTTACATATTCCTTTGAATTTATGAGCACAAGTATTTAGTATAATTATGTGATGAAAGAAATGCACTTAGAGACAACTATAAATACAGTAAATGTAAAGCTGATTTCAAATTTATAGTATTAGATGAAATAAAAGGTTATGAAAAAAATGTTTAATGCAGAAGAGTTAGGGTGGCATGAATATTTATGGCAAGTGAGATTAAGGCTTGCTATCCACCAGGGTTAAATAATCGTGAAGACTTTGTTGCCTATTTGAAAAAGAAGGGGTTAAAACAGTAATTAACTTTTTTAATCATATGATAAAATTTCTTGTATTTAATGATGGTTTTTTAGTCCGAAGAAGTCTCACTACTTTGGAGACGATAGCACTTACTGATAATGTTATAATTTCAGTAAATGGTTTGGTTTTATTACTGACTTTTATTTTATTTATATTTGTGAAATTAGCTTGGTTTTACTGGGTTTTTTTCTGGAGATTTCTTTGAAGTATTTAAGTGATGCTTTCACATCCTCCGATGACCTCTTTATACAGCCTCGATCTGTTGAAGTCTGAAGATATAGATTCTTGCCGTACTCTCTACTTCCACTATGCTGTCTAAGGCCTAGTAAAAATAAAGTCCGTAGAATTATATACAGTTCCCCAGATGGTATCTTTCCAGCTGCCTAGATAGAGTTATAATAACTTCTTTATTTTTGCTATTGATGCCTTTTAACATCCATACATTGATTTTACACATCTTTTTATCTTCCTGGCTGCAGCTTTAATGTCATCGCTCTCCCTTCCTAAAAGTACAAAAGTGTTTATGTGATAACAGAAGGCACAGTCTCAGTGAATCTGCAGCCAACACAAGCATGCACATACAGCAACACGTCAGTGTCTCAGGCACTGCATTACAGTCGCAACTTTAACAGCTCAGTGTCATATTTCTAGTGAGACTTTGTGACTTTATTTCCCACAAATAGTATGCTGTACATTATTAGCTAAAGAAATTACATCCTTTCTATTTGTAGCAATAGTGTATGTATGCTATCTGCTAAAGAATGTGCATCCTTTCTGCTTGTAGCAACGATGTAGGCATTTTAGATTAAAAAAGGCTACTGCATTTCAATCCTTTATGATTAAATATCTGAATTCATCCTGTACTAACTACACAATGAAATGGCAGAGAAGAATAGTCTATACAGCTTTCTCTTAAATGAGCTGTTCCAGGTAGTAGGGCAAATGAAAAACCTTCATAATGTCTGATAGTGTGGATGAACTTCCACATCTACTTTCAAGTTCCTACCCACACACAAATTTACAGACAAGTTGCAAATTTGTTCTTCTCCGAGACATTCATGAATCAGCCTGAATATTTATTTTTATATTATGGCAGTCGTGATCACAGTAACATTACAGGTTGCTCTGTCTGATATGTTTTAGTAAAAGGCTTGTGTATCGACCATAGTAAGAGCTATGCATGCAATGAATGTCTTGCAGTGTTTTTTGTGGACAACAAAACCTGAGTGGGTTATTGTGTCAAATACCTTGGCCAGGTTAAGGTAAGCAGTGTGAACCATTTTGCCTATATCCATTGCTTTGGTGACCTTCTCAAAGAAGTTTACCAGGCTGAGTAGACATGACCTGCCCTTGACAAAACTAAAATGGGTTGGGTCTAGTGTCTGGAGGTTTCCTCTACCATTATTGGTCATTTCCATGGTTTTGCATATGAGACTAGTGAGACTTATGGGTCTCTATTTTTCAGGGTATGTAGATAGCCCACCTTTGTGCAGAGGGATAACTGTTGCTGTTCTCCATTCATAAATCATGAAGCCTGAAGCCTGTTGGGCAGCTACAGTTAAACAGCAATTTCAGAGGTCCTGAAAGGTCATGTTTCATGCTATTTAGAAGTCATTCTGGGATATTGTCTGGGGCCACTGATGCAGTGTTCTTGGACTTAGAGAGAGCATTAAGGACCTGTTTACTAGTGATAACAGGGGGAATTATATTTGATGGCATTTCCTGAGGGGAGGTTGAGGGGGAAAGAGAGGTAAAGTTGGAGCTGAATTTGTTGGCCAGTAGGTTTGCTACATCTTCAGGCTCAGTATAGGTGGTTCCAATTACAATGAGCTCTGCACACAATTGTGTATTGCTTTAGAGGTTGTGGACATAGCTAAAGAATGCCTTGTTGTTGTCCTTGGCCTGGGAGGCCAAATTTACCTGACATTTGGCTTTGGTGGACTTCATTTGCCCTCTGAGTTGTTTGTTTATTTTTTGACAGTGCTTTTTCCTGCTGGGCACTGCACCACATAATTTCTGCCATGATTTTCTTGCTCCTGTTATGTTATACAGCATATTGATGTTGTGATTCCATTAGGGTGATTTTTTTTTATTAGTTCTGTACTTCTTCTTGGTGGGTATAGTTACCTCTATGCAGCTATTAACATGCTTGTATTGGGTTTCTGAGAGCAGTTCTGTGTAGGCAGCAGTGTTTTCAGGATTTATGGCAGCTTGAAATTTTACCAGGTTATCACTTAAAAGTAGGAAGTTAGCCTTAGAGTAGTTCCTGAATATTCCAGGGTTAGCTGGGTTCCAAATTTTATTTTTACTTCAGAGGAGACCATTTTGTGGTTTGACCTTACCATAGAAGACATTACACTATAGAGTGTGCAGCATTTCTCATATTAGTGAGGAAAATATCCAGTATGTTTGATCCCCTGATTGGCATATTAACAATTTAGTCCAGGAAGCTTGTGTTTACAAAATCCAGGAATCTCTGTGCCTGTACATTTGGTGTCATATATGATTCTCATTTAATAGTGGATAATTAAAGTTGCCCATGAATATGGTATTGGGTTGGATGGTGAATGTTTCCAATAAATTTAAATACATGTTATGGGTTTCCTGGGGCATGGAGGAAGACCTATAGCTTGTAAGGAAGTGGGATGGGATTTTGCCTATGGTGATTTGAACATGGAGGAGCTCAAATGCATTGTTCTGTTTGTCCAGCCTTGAGGTATATTTGTTTTTGATGTAAATATTGACAGCTCACCTTTTAGTCCATGCCTGTGTAGTAGCTGGTCTAAATGTGTGAAAGGCATTATAACCTTGTACTGTCAATGTGCTCTCTGCAGCTTTAAACCATGACTCAGTGACCACACAGACATTAGCATTCTCTAGGGAGTGGAGGTTTTTGTTTAGACTCCTAACATTGAGCAGTAACACATTTAGATGTTCTTGGTTTTGATTTGCTGTGTTGGAAGTACTTTCAGTTTGGCATTGCCTAGAAAAGACTCTATGGGGGAGGGCAATGTTTTAGCTAATATTCAAAAGCCTAGAGTGGAGAGATATAGACCTTCCTGGCAAAGCAGTGTGATCTAGTGACCATCTACTTCCATGATGACAAATATTCCACTCCCTTAGAAGAACACTAGAAACTAAGCCAGTTATTAAAGTCAGTCATCTTTTGTTCATATTGTGGCGTCATCCTTGGAGAAGGTAGAATGCTGCTCAGTGCTAGGCTCATAACCAGCATGGAACACATATTCCGAGAGCTCCACAATGTCTCTCTTCATATAGTCTAGAGAGGTATGTCTCAAGTCATTGATACCCACATCTACTATAACTGAGTCATACTGGTACCTGTGGTCCAAAGACCTGAGTGCATGTGTAATGTGGTGTATCCTGGCTGTGACTTTCTCCTTGTGACTTGCCTTATGGGCTTAGAAGTAGAGGCTCCATGAGATGTGGCTGTATGTGTCGATGTGGTTGTTGTTTTGAAAGAGTGCATTCAGGGTTGCTGAGGGTATTTGGTATGTGTACTTCATCTAGGAGGTCTTTGGGGTTTAAGAAGGATACCTTTAAGTGCGTCAGCATATGAGGGTCTATGTGTCTGCTTGAACTGTGTGTGATGGGTACAACATGTTTACTACTAACAACCCTACTGACATTAGGAGTGGTTTTATGTAAGAGCTTTGCCTCCAGTAACATTGTGTAAATACATCTCTCACATACCATGTCAGTTTGATTGAGAATTAACTGGTCATCAGGAAACATGAAGTAATTTCTACATTGCCTCAGGATGCCCATATTCACGAAGCTGGTAACAGAGATAGTAGAGAAGTTGATATCCATGGCAACAGACTCTTTTTATTGATTAGACGTTTGGAGTGAGAATATAAAGTAATGTCAGGAGTATCCGGTTTGCATCTCTGGAGGGGAAGTGCCTGTCACTGCAACCTAGTTGTGTTGTGTGCAAATAGGTATTGATGAAATTGCAATGGTGTTTTTACAGGAAAAATGTCAAATCAAGGTGTCTGCTTCTATATAGGCTCTGCCAAACACTTGAAGAAAAACTAATAAGTAAACCCTGATGATTTATGGATGAAGTATTAAGGCAGACATTCTGAAGTTAGGTTAGACATCAGGAAATCAAACAGTATTTTCTACAAAGAAAGTATTAGCTTTTCTAGAGTGATGAACAGAGGGGAGTCACCTGAATGGATACGGCCTGGCTACTACTAGTGCTGGTCTCATCAGTGGTTCAAGCTGCTGGGATACAATGCTCCTTTACTTCTCTCACCGAAAACTAAACAGTATCACCAATCCCAAGATGAGAAGCAGATCACAGGCTCTTTGGTGATTCATAGTCTTATCCCAGATGATGCTTGTTGTAGCCTTTTCCAGGTAGATGCCTTGAATAGCAACCAAACCAATCAGGAAGATTAAACAAAGACACTCACTGCCCAGTCAGAAACAATCAGGAATCAATGCATTCTGCTCCTTCTCTCACCAGGAGCAAAATATAAGCACAAATTCCAAGCTGGTGCCTATGAAAGAGCTATTAGGCTTTCCAGTGATCAGCAGTCTTAATGAAATAATGTCTACATGCTACTTTCTCACCAGGAGCAAAACAGAAACACTAATTCCAAGATGATTACTTTGAGGCAGAATGTGGGATCTCCAGTAATTGGTGGTATTGGGGTAGATGTTGCAGTTTTTAAAGGTAAGATGAAAAATGGTTTAATTATACTAAGAGTTACAGTGTTCACAAAGCATTTAGATATGAAAGAAGGGCAACTTAAGCTTTAGCTGTGTAAGTGGAGTGCCACTAATTTTAAAAGAGCATTATGGATTGGAGAGGTAGGCACTTTGTATTCTGGCTGTCTGGAATAGAGTGAGATGGCCAATAAATTTAAATAGCTGAAGGAGAGTATTTCACAAAATGATATATTTTTTTTTGCTTACTCACAATAGCCATTGAAAGAGGAGAAAGAAGGAAGGAGATGTGTGGTCAAATTAAAATAAGGGACAGGCAACTAGAAAGACAGCTGAGTTTAAAAACATAACAGCAACAGGGTGGGAGGGTAGAGAGAAACTTCATTTCTGTGTGACTCACAAGTGACACAATTGTGGTCTCTTTACTTGTTTAAATATGTAATTAAAACCAGAATATGAGTAAAACACGGTGTAAGGAAAATAAATTGCAATATACAAAACAATGAAGCAATACAAGATAGAAAAAAGCAAAAACAAACTAACCTTCCCCTCACAGCAGCTTGTGGCAGAGTCTGTGTGAGCTTCTCCAGTAAAAACATCTACTCTAAAGCTCAAAAAGATCTACACAATAAAGGTGACATGAATAATCTGCCAGAATTATATAGTGTATTCCTGTATTCTTGTATTTGTATGCACTGTACTCTCACTATTTCTACCTTACCTTATTTAACACATTACTTATTCAAATTTACAAATGATGGGAAACTTTAGCTATTGCCCTGTTCATGATATGTAGGGAGTAAATGGTTATGTTTAAGCGCTTACTTTACTGAACTCTGCAATGATAACAAGAACTAAGAAGAGATATACACATTGTAATACCAATAAAATTTGAACTGTTGAATAAATACTAAATTAAAATAGAAAATTACTAAATAAAAAATACATTTGAAGTATCTTAGTTATGCTACTGCAGAAAATAGAGAGATGCAGAGCTATAGTGAGGTCATCAGTCACCCTGGGCAGTCCGCAGACTGTCATCCCTCCCCTCAACTTAAAGGTGATAACAAAGAAAGAAAAAACAGAAAAAAAAGGAAAAGGTCCCCCCCCAAGTTGAAAAAAACATTCACAGAAGTCTGAACTGTAGCAAAAAGCTATATTAAAGCATTTATGCAGGATCCTTGCTACAATTATTAAGACACTACGCTACTGTAGCCTAATGTCTTCATAAGTGTATGGTACATAAACTCTATGTTACAGCAACTTAATACATTCATTTTACAAGCTATGATATTACCCATGGATTCCTTTTTTAATTTTATTTGATTTTGATCAAACAATAAGATAAAAGTGACAAGATTAGCACTACAAGGAAAAAAAAGAAACATGAATAAATAAAAACATACACAATATTTACATTTCCCAAAATACTCAACCATAAGATGAAAAAAAATCATCACCCTTAAAATGATCTAACTTTTTGAAAAAAATATCCCAACCCACTTGTGAATTAATATAAGAGCTAGCAGTTTTAAAAAAAATAAAGAATCCTTTTTAGGCAAGTCTGGAATTAATTACCTAACTCCTTTCTGGAGTCAGTTTCTTCTGATTTCCATTTCTGAGCACAAACCATTTTAGCTATATATGCTAACAGCCAGCCCACACTATAATAATGCTTAATATAACTGGGACCTTTGAGAATGAATCCCAATAACCAAAATTGCTAGGAAGTTTACATTTTTGATCCAAAGATCTTCTCAAACAATTGAAAAAATAATTCCAGTAACTTCTTACATTAGAACAACCCAAACTATGGAAATTATCAGCCACCTCAAAAACACATCTCCAGCAATCACTACTACTTTACATTCCCATCTTAAAGAGCATATCTGGATAAGGAACCAACTAGATAAAAAGTACATTTGTTGGTCCTTAAATATGGATCATTTACTCAGTCTAGAAAGGGCAAACCAGGCTTAATGTCACTCTATATTAGACTAAAAGATCTCCTGCCTTTTCCGTCTCATAAGAACCTATCTAAGGAATGTTTTAGCTTTAGTTTCCCATAACCCCCTTATAAATCATACATGCCCTTCTTGTCTTTACCTTAAATTATTTAATCCAGAGAAGTAAGTGGTTGTTCACACCCTGACTGTGTATTTGGGATTACCATATATTTTTCAGCTGCATACATTGAAACCATTCTTGGTCTGTCAATGCAAATTCCTTCTGAATGTTAAAAAATAAATCACATACCAATTCCAATTCTAGTGGAGACCACAAACTAGTTCCATTTTTGGATCCACTTTTCCTGTCCAAAGACCATTGTATGTCTACTCACAAGCTCTGAGACCTTAAAATGATGCCATTTACTATTTTCAGACAATTTCCCCATATATAGCTCCCATACATTAGATATTCCCTAGAGAAAGATATAGACCAATTTATCAGAAGCCTCCCTAAGCCTTCACTGAAGGTCCCACTCTTTATTCACCAACTTAAAAGTTGTGCCGTCTTAAAGACTGTTATATCTCTAGTCAGGTATGGAATAGCCCATCTGCCAAAACAGTTAGGATGATGAGTTACCTGCACAGGAATCCTTCTACTTGACTCCCATAAAACTGATATGTTAATGGTTTTCTGAAAAGCCTGAATTTTAACATGATTTGCTGGTAAGGGTAAATTCCTTTCAACACGCAAAATAAAGGGCAATATCATTACTTTAATGGCCTGCATTTTCATTCCTTTTTAAAGCATC
This sequence comes from Protopterus annectens, assembly GCF_019279795.1. Lineage (NCBI taxonomy): Eukaryota > Metazoa > Chordata > Ceratodontiformes > Protopteridae > Protopterus > Protopterus annectens. The sequence goes on along the minus strand of NC_056741.1, from coordinate 238,719,580 downwards.
CTACACAATGGACCCTTTCTATAGTCAGATTTAAATAGTTTAGTATATGCATCACCTCTACAAGTGGCCATTCAAGAAAGGGGTGACAATTTCTATCTGATATGCTTTCTGCCATGCCTTTGATCCTCACACTGATGCACCACGGCCTATTTTCTCTGTGATCAACCTTACTAAAATTATTCTTTTGAATTTTGGCAGTATTACCAGTACTACTCTTCTGGGTGACAGTGTCCTCCTGTAATGTGGTAAGCACTTCTTTAACTGACATACGTTCTTTTTCCAGGTACTATACTTTGGACTGCTGATGAACAGCCAATGTATAATAGACCTCTACCTCTAACATGACAAGGATCAGTCTCTTCAATAGGATCAGCAACCACTTGTCAGTTGGGACTATTTTAAATTGCTCCACCAAAGATTCAGAATTGTGGATGGTAGCAATAAAGGTTTTTGTCAACACATTGATTGAAAATCTCCCAAATACATAAAGTATACCAAGATGCCTTAGATCTGGGGTAGACCAACTCATTAGGTGCCCTTCTTTGAGTTGGACTAGCCACTAAACTCTGCTTACACCCCAATGACAACCGCCAATTGGGCCCCTTAGCAATTTCTGACAATGGCAGCCACCCTATTCATCCCACCCTAGTTACAGCTCTGAGAAAATATACATAGTATTTTGGACTGCATTATATTAGAGTATACTGCACACTAGAGATATTACAGGGCATATATACAACATTTCAAGTAGCTACATGCACAATACAGACAAGTAGGAATATATAGTCTGTGATGCAACTAGAATTTAAAACAATTAGATAGCAGCACTATAACTCAGTTGTTGTTATCGTACCATTTAACATAATCAGTCCATCTGAACATTTTTCTAATCAGTTTGCCAAATCTGAATATGTTGCAGTCACTGTTAGGTGATGATGATCTCATTTATTTATTTATTTGTCTTTTGTTAACTGGGTTACTTCAACTGGGCCAGTGGTCCATTTTCAGTGGAGACCCAAGGAGAAAAGCTCCACATACAAAAATATCCATGACACTAACAATAACAGTTTCATGTAGGTAATATGAGTACATAACTACATACATTTTGACAAAATGGAAGTTAACAAATGAATAAAAGAACAGATTGAACACAATGTAGATTTGCAGTAACAACAAAAAAGAAAAGTAAGTTCCCAATACATCATAATGATTGAACCAAGCTGGAAGAGAATGAAGAGGAGGTAATTAAATGGAAGGGCTGGAGAGGGGTGAGGAGGAATGCATAGAAGACTCCAGAGAGTGAGAGAAACTGTTATAATAGGAGAGAGGAGGACAGGGATGCTAAGTAGCTAGGTGGGTTTAAAAAATAAAAGATTTAAGTATAGTGTTAGTCAGAGGCACAACTAAAGGTAATACTGTACTAGTTATTATAAAGGTAATGAACCAGAAAGGAGAGGAGAAATTATTATAGACAGTTGATTGGAGGAGAACTGTATTAGGTAGAGTGGTGACAAGGGCTGATGGAAGAGTTAGCAAGGTGGTGTTTTAATTATCTTTTGAAATGGATTGGAGATTGAGTAGAACGTTAATAAGTTGGGAGTTTGTTCCAAGTCTGAGATAAGGAGCATTTGTAGAGTAGTCTACCTATTGTTAGTTTTGAGATAAGGAGCATTTGTAGAGTAGTCTACCTATTGTTTTATTTGGCCTGTAGGTGTCAAGTAGCATTTGGTCAACCATACAGAGATACCGAGAGGGTTTATATACAGTTAGGAGGGTGGACAGAGAGGGACAGTTTTCAGATTTGTAAAGAGAGTGTGTCATCCTAGTGAGATCAATAGTCACATACTGTGAGTGCTCAATATTATGTGCATTGTAAGCATCAAGTCAGGAATATGAAACATTAACTGTTTCACTGACACAGTTGTAATCATAGTGAGATGAAGGAAAAGCACCCGTGTCTGAGAACTATGATACTTCATTGTTTGAAATGTCCTTATATGTAGTTTCTCAGTCATATCATTAGGTTTTGAAGTGTACACTCCAGCATTGTACAAATGCTTCCTGGTACATATCAATGACACATCTTCTGTTGTCTTGACAGTGTAAGACATCATTGTGTTTGCATGACAAATTACAACAGCTTTCTATTGTTCCAAGTATTTGTCAACTGGATCATGGATTCTAGAAGTATCTGCAGGTCTTAGGCCAGGCAATCTCTTACTTGACCTTCTGTAGTAGAGCTTCTATTACTGTTGGGCTTTCTGCCTTTCACACTCCATATTTTCATTTACTCTGGTTGAAGCAGAACAGAAGATTTCAAATTCCTCATATTAAAGACTGAATTAAGAACATCTATAAGGATCTAAAAGCTAATATCAGGACCAGTAAGGCAGATCATGAATTTAAATTACCTTCTGAAGCAGTGGATAATTAGAAGTCCTTCTTTAGTTACACTAGGAAACTAAGAAATAAAACCAAACAGTGTTCTGAACTTATCCATAATGGCACCATCTTCACCAACACAGCAGACATAGCAAATATACTAGCACTCAAATTTAGAGCCAGCTTTACAGCTGAAACAACCATCTTAATACCACAAATTCCCAAGTTCCTTATATCTCTTATCTCAAAAGAACATCTACTGAAGGTACACAATAAAGCAAAAAATATTATTTCCATGGGGATCTGATAACTTAGCTGGATACCTAATAAATAGTGGCCAACGTGGCATAGTATAGCCTCTCCTTAAATTCTTTAATTTAATTTTAGCTACAAGATTTGCCCCCCAAAGTATGGCAAATTGAAGAGAGATGCCTCTACAAAAATACAACCCTAACAATAACCCAGGAATTTACATACCCATTAGCTTTACTACTCTGGTTTGTAAAGCCATGGAAAACATCATATCCAGTCTCATAAACTTTGATATCAAAAACCTTATCAAGCTCAAAGGGAGAGCCTGCCCACTCAAAGTAGCTAACATCAAGAAAGTCACAGGCTGTTGACAGTGTTCATTCTGTTTGGACAGCTTGTTTGGATTGGACCAAAGCTTTTTCACTATACCCCATGCTGGCATCACAAACAAGCTGTAAACCCATACATAATGAGGTGGATAGCCAACTGACTGAAAGATATAATCCACTTACTTAAGATGGCAGGATCATCTTCAGAAAATATGAGAGTTACTAGTGGTGTGCCACAAGGATTAGTACTGGGACCCCTCCTTTTCAGCACCTATTTCTCTGATCTCCAGCTTGGAAATCAGAATTTGATTAACTAAGTTTGCAATTGACTGCAAACTGGGTATTTTTGTCAAATCTCTATGATATCCATTCATTACAGTAGGCACTAACACTTGTAAATAAGTGGTCTACAGAAAAGTGGCTAAAATGAATGTACAAAATGTAATATTGCCACATTTGGTAAGTAAGTCTCTTCTTCGATGTATAGTATAGCCCATACATGCCTCCAAAATGATAATGTAGTCATGGGTCTTCCAACCCTAGCACTGTTGTCAGAAAATAATTTTATTTAGTGCAAATAATGTCTAAATGTATGTCATCCAGGTCAAAGGAAGTTATCATCCCTTTTTATATAGTCCTGATTAGATCAATTATTGAGTACAATGCACCCCTTGGAATGTATATTTTTAGACATAATAAGTAACTGGAAAGCCACAGAGGTTCTGAACAAGAAGATCATTGGCTTAAAGTCCCTGTGCTAGTCTTTACCTGGTTTCTTATAGGCTCTTGCATGGCATTCCATGCCATTAAGGATTGCATCCTCCCTGAGCACCAGTCAAATAGCTCCTCTAATACCAAAAGAAGAGACTTCATTTTTTTGTTTCATGACAAGTATTATCAACAGCACCAGCTTTTGCAAATTTAGTCTTAGGCTGGTGGGAGAGTGAAATACTTCCCACTATTGCTAGTTTTAAGATAACTGTGTTTTTTAAACAATATGTGGATGATTTATTTTTTTATTAAAGATGGAGATATTAATAATTGCCATTTAATCCTGGATGAGCTGAATCACAGTACTGAGTTCTTAAAGTTCACTTCTTCTAATGTTGGTCTAGACGCAGGGCCGCCGAAAGAAAATCCGGGCCCCGGTACAAAAAACGTGTGTGGGCCCTTATACAAAATTCTACACACACATGTAAGTTGTATATTATTATTTATTTCTAACAATCGTAGATTACATTGATACATTTAGATAAGTATGTACAGGTATAAATGTAATAATAAAGTAATATATTTATAATAGTAAAAAACATTTTTAATAGCATTTATTGTCTGCCAAACAAAGGTGCTTTCCTGGCCTTTTTCCTAGCGAAAATCTGAATTACATAATCAAAATTAATCTGTTTTGCTAGATCAGACTCAATACTGAGTCTTGCCAAATCTACTAGTCGCGCTTGTGACATAGTGGATCTTAAAAAATTTTTTACCAGCTTTAGCTTGCTGAATGAGTGCTCTGTAGAGGCGAAAGTGGCAGGAATTGTCAACAGAATATGCAGACCGACGCACATATTTGGAAAGAGTCCATTCCAGTTTGTACTTTTTCAAGCAATTCAGCAGCTCCAATGGGCTCAGCTGGCTCTCTCCAAAATTTGATTGATGAACAGCTGGCAGATGACTCATCTCCATTACAAGATCTTCACTGATATCAGCAGGATATTGATTTGCCAGTGATTTTGATTTTTCTTTCAGCTCATCTGCAGGAATTGTTAGGTGCTTCCAGAGGAAGCTGAACTTCTCAGAAATGTTCAATGCAGCATTGGAATGAACTGTGAGTCCACCAATAACATTATCCAATATTACATAGAAAACAGACTTTCTGAAATATGCTTCTTCAGAGGAGTCATCCATTTCATGTTGTTGTGACAATTTGGCATCTTCACCATGAAACCTCCTTTTGCATTTTGCGTCACCATGACTTCCAGATAGTTTAATTTCTATGTGTAAATTGGAAGCAACATGCATAGCTTCACTCTACATACTTTTCCAGCTGTTGCGGAGATCTGTCAGTTCTGAAATAAAGGTTTTTATATTGGACACTTCAACATCCAGTGTTGCATTTCTGGATTGGATAACTTTGTTACAGATATCAACTGGAACTAATATTTTGTACCATACAACAGACATTATCACACAAACGAATGATGTTACATAAGACAAAGCTCCATTAATCTTTGTTCTTGTTTTGGCAGTTAGGTTCAGCTTCAAGAGGTCTTCTAATGCTAATTTGATGCCAGGCAGATGGGCTACAAAGGGCTTCACACTTTCAACACAGTCTGACCACCGTGTGCTAGATATGCCATGAAGAGAACAGCCAATACAATTCTGCAAAATGTTCCATTGATGTGGACTAGAGCTAAACAAGTTATAAACAGTTTGTATAGTTCCAAAGTATGCTATGGTTTCAGGAATACATTCTGCAGCATCATTTCCACACAGATTGAGTGTGTGGCATCCACAAGGAGAAAATATAGCAGTTGGACATTGCTCAAGTATTCTTGCTTGTGCACCATTATATTTTCCTGACATGTTGGCTGCGTTATCATAACACTGTGCTCAGCAATCAGAGAGTGGGATATCATGTATCTACAATCATCTGTGCTATGTCAGATCCGGTTTTGTCACTGCAGTCAACAAATTTCAGAAATCTTTCTACAGTTTCAAACTGGGATTTATTTTGAATTACATAACATAGCAGGAATGTTGCCTGCTCAACATGAGATGCATCCGGTGCGGAATCAACTATCACTGCAAAGTACTTTGTGGTCTTTCTATCCTGCAAAATGTATTGCTTCACAAGTTCAGAACATTCAGCAATTAACTCATTTTGAGAATCAGCAGAGAGATAAAGCACTTGAAGTCATTGCCCCTTTTCTTGTGACTCTAACTTGCAACACGGGTTCTTTTAGAATTGGATCCCAATGAGACAACAACTCTATTAGCCACAAAAAATTTCCATTGTCCTTGTCACCAATGCACTGTGAACTACCATGCAAAGGAAGCCCACATTCTCCAAGGAATAGTATAACATCAATAATTAGTTTCATAATGTGGTACCACTTGACAGATTCTGTTGCAATTGATGCCTCTAACAGACTTTCAATGCCCTTATCAGAAGACAGGCATCTTTCTAATTCTTGCCAAGCCAGATAGCATTGCCTATGACTATTGCTTCTCTCATGTTCTGGGAAGCGACTACATAATTTTCGCTATTTTCCAGCAGCTGACCATCCTTCTGATGATGCAAGCATAGACTTGGATGTGGAGCTAATGTTGCAACACAGATTCTTCCAAAATAATCGGCAGGGAAAACAATATAATGCTTGTTTAACATCTCTCCAGATAAGCCAATCTCGGACATGTTTCTCACCATTCAAATTTCGAAATGTTAGTATGCTTTCTGGAAAAACTTGGTTATTCATATCTTTGGGAAATTTTTAGGATTGCCAATATGACCTTTCGTAACGCAGTTTTCTATATCCAGCTGAGAAGGAACCTCTGTTAGAAGAAGTCCAATGTCACTTCCAATGTTACTCTTTTCTTCACTGTGACCAGATTCTGCAGACATTGACATACTCGTTGCTTCACTTCTCTTTTCATCACTAACATTCACATGTTCCTTCAAATCTCCTTTTCTCTCATATCCTCCACTCTCAAATCCACATTCGTGTCATCCACCTTTTGTGCAAGAATCACATTAGGATTTACTTGATCTGATGTTTTTTGAAAATCCAATCTGGCTTCATGAGATTCTGTCCTTTGTTTCAGTTCTGCATTTGGCTCACCTTGTTCTAAATCTGAAGTTTCATTTTCTGTCAGTTTCTCTTTTTTGTTTTGCATTTAACGCCAACTTGAAGGAGTGTTTGCAGTCCTTTTTTATTAATCTCATCACATTTGTCTTTTTCTTTATGTTTTTGAGCTCCAGATTTTTGAGATGACATATTTAAGGCCGGTACCTGAAATGAAATATAGAACATAGAAATTTGCCGTATTGCTATCGGGAATTTTGTTAGTGGTTCTAAAGTTAGGACAATATTTATTGCTATTGATTTCCGCTAACTGTCAAGCTGTTTATAGTCTCGAATCTCTCGATAACGTAGACAAAAAGGCACGCGATGTCAGTGGGTCCTTTATGCTACAATTACAGCATTTGCAGGGAACTTTACCTGTGGAATTATTTCTTCCTTCACTTTCCTGTAAAGTATTCTTTGCAGTCCACGATGAGTCAGTGTGGCTTGTGTCCCATTTTCTTCTTCCTCCCAGGATTCGGTGGGAAAGCAAGGAGAAGTAATCCAAGCAATAAGTTTGAAACTAGGAATGAACATGTGAGAACACTCGTTGATAGTCACTTTCACAAGTTTTTGTTCATTGAATCTTGAATGCACCATATTATGTCACTCAAAAGTATTTTATCATTGTCACAGCCTTCTATTGCTTTGCACTCACTCAACGCTTCATGATCTTGTACGTGAAAGTTCTCATGCTGTTCTTTGTCTTAGTTTGTAAGAACGTCTCCTTCTCGACACAACATATTTCGGTTTTTGTGATGTTTCTTGGGCTTTATTGGGCCCCCTTGAGCTTCATAGGCCCTGGAGCGTTGTACCAGCTGCACCCCCCCCTCTCCTCGGGCCTGTCTAGACGTACATTTTTGGATATTTCTTTAAAATGGGATATTGTTGAAAGGATGTTTTGCAGTAGCATATTTAGAAAAGATACATTTTTGAATTGCTACTTGCACCAAAACAGCAACTATTCTAAGTTTGTTAAAAAATAACATACCTCGAGGACAGCTCATTTGAGTATCAAGGATTATGACTGATGAGGTTATATTCGATGAGGAAATAAAATTAATTACCTCTTTATTTTTGGCCAGAGGTTACAGTGATTCCCTATTATCTGTTAGTGCAGCTGAGGTTAAATCCTAAACTTATGTCATTATGGAAATTATTACTATTATTATATTATTATTATGTCATTATGATTATGGAAAAATGTATTCATAGACAACTCATGCACCACCTAATCCAAAATCGCCTTATGGCAGACACTCAGCATGGCTTCCGCCCTCATCACAGCACTACTTCAGCCCTCCTAGCCTTTACTAACACCATAAACCATAATCGCAACAATAATTATATATCCTCAGCCCTCTTTTTGGATCTTTCCAAGGCATTTGATATGGTTGATCACCAAATTTGAATCCACACCCTGCAAGCATTCTGTCTAGATACTGGAGCCCTCCAATGGTTTCAATCCTACCTGAATGGTCGACAGCAGGCTGTCCTCTGGCAGAACAAATTCTCTAACCTCCTACCTAACACCCTTGGAGTACCACAAGGCTCTATACTAGGGCCCTTGCTGTTCTCCATCTTCATTAACGACCTTTATACTGTCATCCCAAAAGTCAGCTGTATCCAATATGCTAATGACTCTACTCTGATTTGCTCAGCCACATCTCCAGTAGAGTTATGGTCAGCTACCCAGACCACCTTTAATACAATAGAAAACTGGCTTTCTGAACATCATCTGATCCTAAATAACCAAAAAACTAAAATGCTGTTATTTTCACCAACACGTAGATCTACTGCTTTCACCTTTACCATAAAATCAAATGATGGCACAATAATCTCCCCTGACCCATCTACAAAACTATTAGGTGTCATCATAGACAATAATCTAAAATTTGACCTACATGTTAGCCAAACTATCAAAACCATCAATAAAAAACTAGGGTCACTTTACAGAATAAAAGCCTTCCTAACTCCTCCAGCTAAAATTGCCATAGCTCGCTCTCACCTTCTTTCAACCCTTCTGTATGCATCCCCTCTACTCTCGAATTTAAACAAGACTGTCCTTAACAAACTCTCAATTTGCTACAACCACATTGCCAGGTTTGCCACTGGGCTGCCTTTTAGGACACATCATTGCATCGATCTAAATCAGCTTGGTTGGCTTGAACTACCCAGCCTAATCCAGTATAACCAACTGATTATGGCCTATAAAATCCTCTATAAAACGGATAATACTCCTGCACTTAAAAATATTATCACCCCCTATAACAATCCTAGACCGCTTCGATCCTCTAACAAACTACTAATTCAGACTAGCAAAATTAATAACACAGCCGGTGATTCTCTCTTTGCAAACTCTGTAAGTATATCCTGGAACTCTCTTCCAGCTGATATTACCTTACTTTCCACCTTAGGTCAATTTAAAACTAGACTCAAACAACATTTGTCACTTAACTGGCTATGTCAATGTATCAAGCCTGGCTAACTCTCTCTAGAATGTGTAAAAACCTGTTAACCAGTTTACTGTGTAAATTAATTTAATCCTGACTTGTGCTCAGGATTAACTGTAACCTGTGGAACTTGTTTAACTTGATTACTTATGTAATCTCTGTAAATAGTCTGTTTGTAATATGTAATGCTGGTATTATGTAATGCTGTATCTGCTTACCCTTGGAGCTTTTCTCCCCGGGCATCTGCTGAAAATGGACATGCATCCAGTCGGACTATCCCGGTTAACAAATGTAAAATAAATAAAAATAAATAAACAATCTCCTATTTTGCATCCATATTATATAAATCTCTAAATGTTCTCAATGATAGATCCTATAGTAGCAGAAAAGGAAATGTTAACAATAGTTTAGCTTGTGCATTAGATACATCTGTAGGTAATTTTGTTATCAGTAAGATAATTCAGGACAACTGGCGTATAATAAAAGGAAATGGAGACTTGCTTAAGGCTATTGGTGACAAACCTTTGTTTGTCTACAAGAAGAATTCCTGTTTAAGGACTCTATTACAGCATGATAATACTTTAGTCAAGTCTAATTATTTGGATAAACCTAAAGGTACTTTTAAGTGTGGCTTTGGTACTGTGTGCAGGTATATTCATAAGAGTAGCTATATAATACTGCCACATAGCAATTTGTTATTGAATGCCAGTGGAAGATTTACGTGCACCTTCACAGGAATTGTTTATATTAGTCTATGTATGAGCTTTGAAGTTTTTTATATAGGAATGACTTCAAGAGCCATAAATAAAAGGATTAAAGAACATATATACACAATAAAAAGCAAAAATTGCAACAATGTTTTATATAAACATAGTACTGTATGCAAAATTTTTAAGAAATGTATTTTTTTCATATTGGAACAAGTACCAGTGGACAAAAGGGGGGCCCACAAGAATTTTTAGGAGGAGAAAGAGGATATTTCGCAAATTAAGTTACAAGCTGATCAGGAACCTGGATTAAATGAAGTTGTGTATATAAAATGGTTTCTTAAAAAAAAAACAATTAAAGATTAATAAGGTTTAATACTGGAATTACAGTCAACCTTTTGGAGATTTTAAATAAAGTCTTTTAATGGGTTTATTATATGAAAATGGTTAGCATTTTATTACAAAGAGTTTTGTTTTTTAAATAAGTTATGTTTCTAAAATTGCTGCTTAATGGCTTGATTATTTAATTGTATAATTGTTTTACTGTCTTGTTAATGATTTTATATAAAATGGAATGAATTGTAGGTATCGCTTTTTTTTTTCTGATGAAGTCCGTTGAACAAAAGTGGATTAATATAGCTGTGTTATGATTAAAGAAAGTGACTTATAGCGATTTCTCCTCAGTTTTGGTGTTTCCAGGGTGGCTTTTGCTTTTATTAGTGTTTGGTTTGCCACTTAACTGCCTTTTGTTCACACTTCTTGGCAATTACTGTGACACAGACATCTGCACAAATGAAAACTGAAGAGGCCTCCAAGAAACATCTAACAATGAATATGCATTAAAGGTTTGTTCTTGTTGAAATGGCTGATTTGGAGTGAAATATGAATCTGATATTGGGCACCAGGCAATGAACTAGGTACTCCAAAGAATTATGGATACTCAGTGATACTAAGATGTCATCCTGGTAAATGGGAATATGAAAGAGAATTTCTGAAAACCTAAGAAGAGAACTAGCTAAAATATGGGCATTTTCAAAGATGAAATGTCATATTGTGAGAAAATGACTGACAAGAATGGGCTAACGGAGGTCACATGATAAGGAAAGAAGCTCCTAAATGTTGGACTGCATCACAAAAAAGGTCATACATACATACATACATTAGTAGTAAGTTTCTACCAAATCATTTTAACACTGTTACACCTTTTAGAGACATTGCATCAGAATGGAATCAGATTGAACAACTATGAATACATGATTAATGAGTCAAACGTGACTATTAGATTAGACTAAATGCTCACTCATTTTGATCTTTTCTTTTTGCTTCCATTTCCTAGAGAACATTGAGCTGTGCCTCCTGCCTTTCCAATTGGACTGTCTGTGTTTTGCTATGTCTCTGTCATTTTCCTGATGCATGCCTCTTGCATATCAAGGGGGTATTGTGCAATGGATGCATGCAAATGCATATTCCCACTTTCCAGGTGAGCCATTCACTCAATAACTCTGACAGCCTCAAAGGCAAAGAGCCTCCATGTATCCCACCCTCCACCAGAGATATTCCATGTAGTCTGCACCCCATTCATGCACTCCTTAATCCATATACATAGTACACAATACATAATACATAATACATACATCTTAATACATAGAGAAGTGAGCAAGTTCCACCTTTTCATTCCTCTCTCTCTCTCCAAGGCTATTTTCTTTAGAGCCCCAGCTGATAATTGAGACTAGATTATGTGGCTTATAGTAAGGGCTTTATCCCTTTATGCCACACAGTTGTCTCACTGTCATCCATCTTCTGCCATTAGACAGACAGGGAATATTTCATGTTTATGAGATGGCAGTGTGGCTTTACATGAATTCCAGCATGGCAAAGACAGACCCACATTATTTGCCTAAAGTTTATTGACTTACACTGAATGCTACTATGCCCATATATACAGGAAAATCTTTATAATGGACTGAGGATGAAAGAAAATCATTTCTTATCTGTGCAGAAGAACATTTTTCAGTAAATACAACTCACAAGATTCTGTACGCCATATTCACTCCACAAAAGGGTGCAGCATTTGTAATGACTGTTATGATCCCATGTACTGAGTTAGACACTGTGGAAATATGATCAACCTACATGAGGACTTCACTGTGACCACATTCTATACCATGTGCCATGCACTTCCAGTTTGTGAAATGCATACTGTCATCTATACATCTATCTATTTATCTATCTATCTATCTATCTATCTATCTATCTATCTATCTATCTATCTATGGATCTATGCCATAAGACTGAAAACTCAAAACACTGAAAACCAAAATATCTAAAACTCAAAATATTGAAAGCATTTTTAGTGCAGGGGGGTAAGCCCCCCTGCACCCCCATGTACGGGGATGTACTATCCACACCCTTGCTAATTTCATATATATATATATATATATATATATATATATATATATATATATATATATATATATATATATCAACTTTAAGCTCGCATAACATTAGAGAAGGATCAAGCTCCCATGTTTGATATTTTGAGTTTTAGATATTTTAGTATATATTTATATATATATATATATATATATATATATATATATATATATATAGTTTACTATTGAAACCCTGAAACTGCATCCATTGATCGGCTTCAATACATCGACTTCCATAGTTCAATGTATTTGACATAGCAGGAGGTGACATCAGTCACCCAAGCTATGCACTGTAATGTACTGTGACACTCTAGAGTCAATGGTACATCACTTTTACTATTTTGCAGGGGACAAGCTCCCCTGCACCCCACACCCCCTGCAAATTATATATACCAACTCTGAGATCACACTACAGTGAAGAAATGGGTTAATTCCCTGTTCCTCACTGAACTGTAATCTCCATGTAAAATTCCAAACTCAAAACACTCGAACTACACTACCCATGTTATGTAGTGTAGTCGATGTATTTGGGTTCGCAAAACTGCCTATTGGAAAACTGCAAGTTGGCATTGTCACTCTCGATCAACTGCAGTTCGCAAATCTAATTGTAAACACACACATACATATATATATATATATATATATATATATATATATATATATATATGCATGCAAATGCAAAGTACCGACTTCATACATCAACCAAGCTGAGGTTAAAACAATATTTATTACGACCAACAAAGTAAATAATCAAGATGAGCACTTTCAGACCTGAAAGGTCCTTCTTCAGATCTAATAAAATACAAAAGTGAGCAGAATTTAAAATATGCAGTAGCCAATAGGTGGCACACATCAGTTGTCCAGCCAGTAGGAACCTACAGAGATGTCTCTTGGGCAAAAACAACTAAGTGTTATGCCACAGCATAAGCAATAAAAAACATGCATAAGTTCCAATAACCACACATAATGAACCAAAAAACAGATAATGAGCCAAGGCTGTTTATGAGCTCAGCATTGATTCATCTGAAAACATATAGAAGATATATATATATATATATATATATATATATATATATATATATATATATATATATATATATATATATATATATATATATATATATATATATATATGAGATAGAATATGGAACATACAAATGTATAGAGCTTCTGCTATCTGACTAGTAACTCAAAGACCATTTAGATGCTCCCTCTAGCTTCTAGGTCCAATCCAAATCAACCACTACATGCCCAGACTGTCATGAGTGTCAATATACTGAATCCCAGCAATAACCAACATTACATACTGCACACATCAAAATAAAAAAAATGTAATGCTTACATGCGCTCTTCTCAATCTGTAGAAACAGACATATAAGGAGACTATATGAAGCCAAAGGCATAAAAATACAAAAATACAAATAAAATCCCATCTCTGTTTGATAGGTGAAGCAACAACCAATTAAATCTACCCTTTAGATTCACAGGTTAATTAATAGTCAGTTGGCACTCGTTCTTCCTCAGCATACCACGACTGACAGACTCGATGCACTAACATCATGAGAAGTGTGTACATATAACAAAAATCAAAAAGTATGCATAAAAAGTATGAAAATAGCATCTGATTATCAGTAAATAAACCAAAGACTCCATTGTATGCAGTGTAATGGCATGAAGCTTCTACTCACTGATTGGACAACATTGAAGAAGAAGTAAGTTCCCATGTTCGATATTTTGAGTTTTAGATATTTTGGTTTTCAGTCTTTTCAACTTTTGATCTTGTGACATACACCTATATATATATATATATATATATATATATATATATATATATATATATATATATATATAATTATGATTCATTTGATTAAAAAAGTGACACATTTCATCAAAACCAAAAAACATTAAAACCATAAGACATTGAAACTCATTTCACTGAAAATGTTACAGACACTTTTCTCCTCACAACCTCTTAAGTTAAATTTACTACCTCTATAGTCACACAGCCACAGATAAAAGAGAAAACTATTTAATCAGTGCTGATGCACATAACAAAACTTCTAGATATGGAGGTACAACTTAGAGGGTGTATGCAAGGAATACTGATTAACACCAGTGTGCATTATAATTGTTATGTCTAAAAACAGTTTTCATACAAATATGATTCAGTAATTTGTGTTTTAGGTCAAGTGAGCTTTCAGTAAAATAGGCCACTATTTTTGTTATTAGATCAAATGAACCATAACCATATATAGGATTATGATCGGGTCTCCAATCATTGACCCGTTTATTATGTGTTTGAGACATCGATGCCAAGAAATTCATCTCTCCAGTGTTTCTTGACAACTTTGTCAAAAAGGCATAATAAAGAGTTATAATCGGTGACCCAATCATAATTATTTGCAATGCATGGAGCTTTATCTGCTTCATGTACTACCAGTTACAGAAAATAAAGCACAAAAAAATGTAATTGTTTTATGGGTTTCAAAGTCATGAAGCACTTAGGGGATGCTGTCAAAAAGGCATTGTAATGCTTTCTATTACATTTACACTCACTTTTCATGGCACTCAGCAGTCCACATTTTTGCAGAATGTCCAGATTTTTGTCTCATTTGTTTGGTCTGTTTCTCATAAAGTCCATGTTGACAAAACAAAGAGGACTTGAAGTCCTTGAATACTAACATACATTTGAGTTTCAGAATTCATATATTTTAGAAAAAAAAGCACTTCCAGAGAACACATTGTATTGTTTTAGCTACTTTCTAAGTTTGCAAGAGGAAGGGGCACATTATCCCTTTGGACAGCAATACGGCTGTTCTCATTTATTGGTCAGTACTTGCAGATTTGACTGCCTAGCACTAGACCTGACCTTAATAACTTAAGCAAGGAGTGATTAACAATTATTATGTGTGGGTCTTGTGCCACTTTACTGCTTAACTGATGTCTCTTTTTCCGAATTTCAGCACATAATCATCACCTTTCATGCAATACTTATAAATAGTGAAAATCAAAAATAAAACCAGTGGGACACAATAGCTGTATCTCCACAATAAAATACTCGTAAAATAAAAGAATAACACTGTAAATGCAGAATAATTTAATAAAATACAAAAAGTCAAAAATATATATCATACACGGTAAGCACTTTTGCACAAAAATGCTTCCTCAGACCATAGAGATATACAATATGAGCATGTCATAAATACATCCCCACTTCCAATGGAATACCTCAACCATTTATGCTCATATTGTATATCTGTATGGTCTGGGGAAGCATTTTTATGCAAAAGTGTTTATCGTGTGTGATGTATATAAAGAGTGCCTACATCATTAAATTGACCAACAAATGGGTAAATGAAAAAAATAGTTCAATAAACAACAACAAAAAGATTAAAAAATCATTTTTGCAGGAGGTTTATAGTCTATGCTAATTATACATACCAACTCTGAAATCGCACGACAGTGGGGAAAAGTGGAATCTCCCTTACCCCACTATCATGCAGTCTCAAAGCACATTTGAACAAACTTGAATCAACGAATGCTCTTCCACAAAAATGTCCTTTGAAGAAAGAATTACAATATATAGCTATATCTATATCTATATCTATCTATCTATATATATATATATATATATATATATATATATATATATATAATATACTCTCTCTCTCTCTCTGTATATATAATATATATATATATATATATATATATATATATATATATATATATATATATATGTATATGAGTTTATAATGAATAATCACTGGTGAGTTTTGTCACACAAAACATTGGACTGAATGGCGCACAGTAACAGTTATCCCACTCCACAAAGGGGGAGCCACCACTGATCCTGGGAACTATCTCCCTATTAGCCTGATGCGCCTGGTTTGCAAGGCCATGGAACATATCATCATGGAACTCATAAACAAAGACATTGGTAACCTCCAAAGTCTGGAACGAACCCAGTTTGGGTTTGTGAAAGGCAGATCATGTCTCCTGAACCTGATCGACTTCATTGACGCAGTCACCAAAGCCGTAGACAAGGGTACGGTGGTTCACACAGCCTGTCTTGACCTTGGCAAGGCTTTCTACATCATCCCCCATTCTGGAATTATAGCTAAACTAACTAAACTTGATATAAATCCCTACGTCACAAGATGAGTTGCCAACTGGCTCACTGACAGAACCCACACTGTAAAAGTTGCAGACTCCAAATTGACATCAA
The DNA here is from genome assembly GCF_019279795.1 of Protopterus annectens. Classification (NCBI taxonomy): domain Eukaryota; kingdom Metazoa; phylum Chordata; order Ceratodontiformes; family Protopteridae; genus Protopterus; species Protopterus annectens. Next base: position 238,702,955 of record NC_056741.1, on the reverse strand, counting down.
ACCAGTGACAAGTAGAGTACCACAAGGTTCAGTCCTGGGACCGCTCCTGTCTGGTATCTACTTCTCTGAAGTACAGGCTAGCACGGAAGGCCTCTGGCTAATGAAGTTCACAGATGACTGCAAACTAGGAGCCATAGTCGAGTCCCCAAATGATATGGACATCCTACAGAAGAGCTTCGCTGAGACAGATGCCTGGTGTCACAGGCATGGCCTCAAGCTCAATTACAAAAAGTGCATTGTCATCCCCTTTGGTAAAAACTCTGTACCCATGAGTTACCACATAAACAGCAGTCTACTTAATGCCGAATGTTTGGTAAGAGACCTTGGGACCCAGGTGTACAGTAGTCTCTCCTTTGATAATCACATTGCCACAGTGGTCAGGAAATCCTTCTATGTGGCACACCTCATCACAAAAGGGCTCTTATCCAGGAAAAAAGAGGTCATTGTTCCCCTCTACTTGGCACTCATTAGACCCATTATAGAGTACAATGCCCCATTTGGAATGCACCTCACAAGACATCTGCAGCAGCTGGAAAGGCCACAGAAGTACCTCACAAAGAGAATTACTGGCCTCAAACAGATGCCCTACACTGACCGTATCAGAAAGCCACAGATTTACTGTGTAGCATATCGCCTATTCCGAGGAGATCTCTGCCTAACATATAAAGCTATGTTAAACCCAGAGTTGTTGGACATGCTGCACCTTAAGAAATCCCAATTCCTCCAAGCTGCATGCTCTAGGGACCTAAACCTTGTCATCACAATAAACAGGACATGCTGGAGGGATAGATTCCTGTCCCAGAGACTTCTTATACTCTGGAACAAGCTACCCATCTATGTCAAGCAAAGTTCCTCATTTGCATTCTTCAAGAAAAAACTTGATGAGTGAATGGGAAATAGGAAATACACCACAGGCATCACTTCTGTGGCTCTGCTCAACAGGGGCACAGAAAATTAACTTTTTTGGGTGGTGTAAGCTAGGGAATTTTGTTGGCTAGGCTTACTTAAGCCCTTGGGCCAATAGCCTAGTAACTACCTATGAACCTATGAACTCATCAGCAATTACCATTAATCATCACTAAAATCATCAAAAAATCTCACAAATAATGGACCAGTAAGTTACATTTGGGATTACCAAAAGTAAAAACAACTTTTACATGGGGAGCTCCACTCCCACACCCTTGGAAGTTTAATATATTAACTCCAGGTCTGTACAAACAAGTAAAAGGGAAAAAGCCATTGACTTATATAACAGCCATTCCATTAAATAGTTCTACCAACTGTGCCACTGATGAAGAACAGCAGCATTTCAGCCCATTGTGAAATGTGTGCAGTTATAAATCACATAACATCATTCACCCCCTTTTTCTCATTTTGCACATGGGGATGGGGTGTCAAATTAACAGTGACCATCATCTACAGACAATGTATATCTATCTATTTATGGGATCACAGAAAAAGATCTAAAGCCAAAAATGTTCACATGAGAAAAGTCAAGTTAAAATAGTCGGCAAAATAATATTGATAGCATTATTTGAGACAAAATATAAGTTCTTGAAAATTAAGTAATATTTTTTTTTACTTGGAATGCTTGGGGTTTTTATGTTGTATTTGTTTGAGATCAATATAATGCTGGGGTTGGGGAATAGGCCCTTTTCCCTCTATTGTGTGATCTCAGAATTGGTATATTTTATTAGTGGAGGGTGTGGCGGTACAGGTGGCTTATCCCCCTGAACAACTTTGTTTTTGTTTGTATGTTTTGAAATTTTATTTGGGATCACTGTTGGTATTATTTTGATGAGTATTTTAGATAGATTTTTTTCATGTAGACGTTTATTAGGTTTAGATATTTTTCAGTAGAATATATATATATATATATATATATATATATATATATATATATATATATATATATACAGATATAGAGATATGTGTGTGGGGGGGTGCAAAGTTGAAGCTGCAGTAACTACTATGCTCACTTGCTTAATCAATAGCTACTGTTTCTTCTCACTCATCCTGACAAGATTGCTGTTGCATTTGCACTCTGTTTCCTTGCAGCATTTCTGAGAGTCTTGTAGGGTGCTTGTCAGAGTAATATTTCTGCCTTTGTTGACTTCTTTCTAGCCATTTCATTATCATGCCTTTATTTAGGTCTAAAGAGGTAATCATTCACTTATACTCAGCATTATTCAGACCAATTATTATTGAGCACAATGCCCCCATCAGGATTATCTTGCTAACCATATCAAACAATTAGGAAGACCCCAAAGGTTCATAACTATGGCAAACCACAGGCCTAAAGTCTTTGAGCTATTAAGATAGGCTGGAAGCTCTGTCTCTATTCAGTGTCTTACAGATTTTTGAGTGAAGATTTCTGACTTGGTTCCCATGCTCCAGGTGCTGACCTTCAGGCCAGTACTCCCGGCCTATGGTTAACTAAATTTGCAGACAACTGTAAATTGGGTATTGTTATTTCATCTTTAACTCCCTCACAATTGCTTCAACATGACTTAGACCATGTTAACAACTGGTGTAATAACAAGGGTCTCAAACTAAATGTGAAATAATGTAGCTCAGTTCATTTTGGTATACAAACTTAACATATAGATGATGTACCCCTCCAGTCAAACACCGTTGTGAGGGATCTTAGCACTCTTGCTAATGGCTCCTTATCGTTTGTCTATCAGTTTCCATAGTAGTTTGAAATGCCTTTAATTTGTCTCATCTAATTTCCAAAGACAGCTCCACTAGATCCGTTAACTCCCCTTTACTTGCATCTTAGACCCATTACTGAATATAATGCACCTGTTGGCATGTGTTTGTCTAAATATATTATACAACTTAAGAGATCTCATAAATTCATAATGAAAAAGATCAGTGGCTTCAAAAAATCTTAGTTATCAAGAGAGACTGGCAGCCCTTTCTCCATACTAAGTCTCTGGCAGTCTCCACCATGGAGATTTGTGTCTTGACTTTTAGAGCCATGAAAGGTCCAACTCTATTTGATCTCCTGTTCCTTCCCAAAACTAATGGTACCTCAAATACTTGGTTAAAGGAACTAAACCTTCATCACCAGATAAGTACAACATATTAGCATGATAGATTCATATCCCAGTGTATTCAACACATCTGGGTCAAACGTCTACTACATGTCGAGCAGAATAGCACCCTTGCCACCTTCATGGTAAACCTAGATAATTGGATGGGCAGCCTCAAATTCTCAAAACCAAAAAAGGACAGCCCTCTCACTGAAGTGCTGACCTTTTTTGGTTTTGAGTTTTTGGTACTGGTTTGGGCCACTGCACTTGCCATACATGCAGACGTTTTCTTGCTGCTGCTCCAGCCTCAAATTCTCCCTTGGTCCATCTTGTCATGCCCTCCTTGAGGCTAAAGGGAACTTTTGAATGGTTATTTTTTGGAGGGGTAGGCAGACTGATTGCCTAGTACTTATCCGTGAAGCTATGAACTTCACTCCCTCCTCTAAAATTCTCAGAACAAAAACCCACATCTACACCCTCCCTCAAATCTCCCTAAAACAAGTTTTCAAGGCACTAAGAACAAGGACACTATACCTGTGAAATCAGATAACATAAGAGGTTGCCTACTAGTTAGCCTAAAGCATGACTTGCTGGGCCTCTTACAGAGGCTATTCAATGTTAATCTCATAACAGGCTTTGTGCCTGATGGGAAGGAGGACAGCAACATTCATTCCATTGCACACAAACCCTGGATAATTATAGACTCATAAGCCTTATCAGTCTCATCTGTATGGATATGGAAAGGATCATTATGCAACTAATAAACATGAATATATGTAGCATACGGACTCTCAATCCAGCCCAGTTTGGATTTCTCAAGGGCAAGGCCTGCCTACTTAATTTGGTTGACGTCTACAAAAAAGTCAAAGAGGTAATGGACAAGGGCCAATCAATGTACACTGCAAATGGACAAGGGCCAATCAATGTACACTGCAAATGGACAAGGGCCAATCAATGTACTGCAAATATTGAACTCGCAAAGGCATTTGACCCCATCCTCACTCAGGCATCATAGAGAAACTGTCCCAGATAAATGTTAAACTCTATGTAACTCATTGCATATCAAATTATCTCTTAAACAAAACCCGGGAAGTAAGGGTGGATAGCTCTACCTCCTCCAAAAGACCTGCCACTAGTGCTCCAGTATTCACTCCTTGGTTCACTCCATTTTGGTATTTATTTCTCAGAGATCAAAGGAAATGTTAAGAGTTTGTGGCTGACCAGGTTTCAGATAACTGCAAACTTGAACTATTATAAACTCCCCAGAGGACACTGGGATGCTACAAGAGGGCCTGTTCCAAACAAAAACTTGACATAAAAAACATGGACTAAAATTAAATGCCATAAAATGTATAATTTTATCCTTTGACAAGCATAACTCCACTTTTAAATATCACATTGGCAACACTCCCTGAAAACTGATCCCATAGTTACATATCTGGGAACCTATATTGACAAGGAATTGCACTTTGATCACCATGTAGCCATTATTTTATGGAAATCCTTTTCATTAAACAACTTACATCTAAGGATATGGCCTCCAGATCCCGGGATGCAATTGTTGCATTGTACATGGCTCTCATTAGGCTGATTATTAAGTATAATGTCCGTTTCAGTATGAACTTGTCCAAACACTTGTCACGACTGAAATGACCATGACACTGTCCCACTAAAAAAAAAAAAAAAAAATCAAGGGCCGAAATCATATAAACTAGGCAGACTGATTCAAAGCTCTTCTCAGTATTATACAGGTGCTTGAGAGGCGACCTCTGCCTTGCTAAAAGAGCCTCAACAGACCCCATTCTGTCAGACCTGTTATGCATTTGCAAGTTCAATAGTATGGTAAATAAAGAGACATGAATCTGTTTTGCAAAATTAAAAGAACACGCCAGAGTGATTGGTATCTATCACAGACAATACTGCTTCTATGGAACCACCTTCTACTTCACATAAAGCAAAGTACTTTTCTTACTCTGTTCACATAATGTGGGTGGATGGATGGATGGGTGGATAGATGGATGGATGAGTAACTGCACATTTTCCCCCAGTTCAGCACCTCTGACCTTCATGAATAAGTGAAGTTCATAATTATTCCAACATATTCTTGTTCAGCATACCTTTGGATGCTCATATTGCAAGATATAAGGGCTAATAATAATCATGGAAATTTAAAGCTAAGCTTCTTAAAATTCTCACAGGTCAATAGCTTAGTAAGTACCTATGAACTTATAAATATCATAATGTTTATCATAGGAGCTTCTGTTGCTAATTTTGTTGTGCAGCTCAAACATATTTTCTTATTCATGTATCTAGTTCCAGAATGAATCTTATTCTAACAGCATTCTCAGAGACATCAGGTACAAAAATTGCTAGGTATTGCACCATTGCCATAAAACGTATTCATGTTTTTTTCCCTAACTTTTGCATTTGCACTTTTGTTGTCTGAGTCAGTCTTGGTCTTTCTGATGTTAGAATGTGCCCCATATACTTCAGTTTTGCACTCTACTCTTGTTCTGTATTTTTTCTTATTTCATTTAAAATATATACTGACTCCAGCTGTTTAATAGCTGTGTCATTTTCTTATCATTCATTTTTCTGTCTAACCCACACAGCTACAAGTCATAAATTATAGTCACATTTTCTAAGCTTTCGATAACTTGTGTGTTTGTTGTTGAAATACTTCTAACACAACTGAGATAACAAGCAGTAATCTCCTAAATCTATATTTTCCTAAGGGTGTACTAAATGCACACAGCTCTAAGTTTTCTTTCTCTTGCTTTATTTGCCAGGATTTTTGGTTTGCATCAACATAGAGAACATAACTCATTATTTGGCATAAATAAAGTTATTTCTGCAACCACAAATAATGGTAATGGTCTCATCTAATCACTTTGTTTAGATTAAATAGAAATGCAACTCTTGTCCTGCTTTACAATGGCAACCACCCTGCATATTGATTATGTTGGTTTATTTTGCTTATTATTGGCAAGCAAGCTACCCATTTACTTTAGTTCTGTCCCAATTCTACTCTTGAAAACTACTTATACCTTTGTTGGAGAATGAATTACTGGAATAGTATCTGGATTTATCAGAATAAACCCAGACTGTATATAAATCATCCCTCCCATGCAAGAAGTGTTTGCTATGACTCTGTACAGTATTCAAGCTGACTCTGCAACTGTAAGACCAGCTCTGTATGTGTCTACTCTGTGCTTCTATACTGTGAATAATTCTCACCATACAGAGAAAGCAAATGAAATATTAGGCAAGTTACCCTCATGATCCTATGCTGCTATTAAAAAGAGGATCTTCTTTTTATTTTTATATCTACACATCAGTAGAAGCTGCTAAATACTTTACTTCTTATCCTGGATAACTCAGTTCTAAGCACATTGCTTTGCTTTCAATGCCTTTCAGCTCTAATGTTTTTATGAGTACTTTCTGTAAAGTATTATACCATATACTAGAGTCTAGTTTAAGTCCAACAGTTGCTCATAACTCTGATTTGTTTTTCTTGCCATTTTGATTGAATGCCTTGATGAGCCAAATGTCTAACACAATCAACCTTTTTCATTTTAGCAGTGTCAAATATTTCATTTTCATGTTTTACCTCAACTCTACGATCACAACTTTGCAAAAACATCCTTCTTACCACAGCATCCACAGAATATATTAAACAATGGACATCTTTTCCTGTTGTGCTTATAGCCATAACTGGTACAAAAGGCTGAATTTCATACTTTCCGTGTACATCACGGCTCTCTTTCATCATACTATTATTGTGTATTTCACTTTGTACTTGACACTCTTTAGGCTTTTTTTGCATTAGTAATTGGATTATATTTTATCTTACACGCTTCATTTTTTCAGTTGATTCCTCTATGTGCTCATACTTTTATTCACTTTGCATACATCCCCATATTTTGATAAAGTCAAGTCTGCATTTCCTAAAAGGCTGTCATTTTTGAGATCATATAGTACAGACTATTCAATTTCTAATCAATGAGTCATGCAAATCATCAAACTCCCAGTCTTTGTCTCTGTTCTTCAGTTCACAAATATAATAATCTATAGTTTACATAGATCCTTGATTTCTTGTAAGGAATAAATGACAAATAAATAAAAGCTTTTTAAGGCTCACACTAATTCCTGGATTTCTCCCTCACTGACGTTCTTTTGTCTTTTCCTTTTCTTGAAATGTAAAACTATCAAATACATTCAAGGCTTCTTACCCTGCAATATAAAGGCATATGCCAGTGAGCTGTGCTTTATAGCAATAGCGCTGCTTTCAACTCCCAGTTCATTAATGTAAGCCCATCAACTCCCAAATCATGGAATAAATTAGATGCAAGGTCACTGAACTATGCTGGTAGGCAAGTTTCTCCTTTACTCAGGGTTCACTGATATTATAATTAGTTTATATATGTATATGTGTGCATGTCTCTGTGTGTATAATTTTATATATAGCTATTTATATTTATCTAGATATAGTTTTATGTGTGTGTGTGTGTGTGTGTGTGTGTGTGTGTGTGTGTGCGCGTATGTGTATAAACTATCATCCACAGTTTAGTGTGACAGCCCAGCCTGTGGTGCCTGGAATACAGCAAAACATCAAAAAACAAGGACTTCTGCACCATATTAAATATATTGCACTTTTTAAGCCCAACATAAGAAATGAGAATTAATTAAACATCATTATGTAACCATGGGATAAGTTCATAACAGCCATGTATTGGTATTTTAAATATTGCACAGTTGTTTTGAACCTATCATATGATTATCACATGATATTTAATTAAAACAAAAGAAAGAAACTGTTGTCTAAGGGTAAAAAGGCATTCCCAATTGGAAAAACTCCCTCCTTAGCCTCAGCAAGCAAATTAGATCACTAGTGAAAACCTCCAAAGCCAATTATGAATCAAAACTAGCCACCAAAACAAATGCTAACCACAAAGCCTTCTTCAGTTATATCAGGAACTTCCATGGCAAACCCAGGTTTCTTCCAAATTAGTACTTACACTGATCATGTTGACTTAGCCAACCTACTACTAGATAGGTTCAGTGCAAACTTCAACCCCCTGTCCCCTCCAAAGGCCCTTTCGACATCCTTGATACTTGTCCCGCACCACACATCTCCACAGATCAAGTTTTAAAGGCCCTATCCAAGGCAAAGAACGCAGCTTCCATGGGACCTGATAGTATCCCAGGCTGTATTCTGTACCATCTCTAGCAAGAACTAGCTTCTCCATTTAGCATCCTATTCAACCACAGCCTAAGTACAGGCTTAATTCCAGCAGAGTGGAGAACTGCCATAGTCACCCCCTTGTATAAAAGTGGTGTCACTACTGGCCCTGGAAACTATCGCTCCATTAGCTTGACAAGTCTGATCTGTAAAGCCATGGAGCATATTATTATGGACCTCATAAACAAGGATATAGGCAATCTCCAAGCACTTGACCCCACCCAGTTCAGATCTGTCAAGGGCAGATCTTGCCTGTTGAACCTGGTTGACTGTTTTGAGACTGTCACCAAGGTCCTAGATGAGGGAAATTCAGTACATACAGCTAACCTTGACTTGGCCAAAGCTTTTGACACAATCCCTCACTCGGACATCATCAAAAAGCTAACACAACTTGGCATATATCCCTTTCTCATCAGGTGGGTGGCCAACTGGATCACCAATAGGACCCACAAAGTCAAAACAGGCACCTTCATCTATGACAGCAGACCTGTCACAAGTGGTGTTCCCAGGGATCTGTCCTGGGACCCCTAATGTTTGGCATCTACTTCTCAGAAGTCCAGGCAAAGACAAAAGGCCTGTGGCTGACCAAGTTTGCAGACAACTGTAAGTTGGGTGCTGTCATTGACTCCCCAAATGATGTTAACATACCTCAAGAGGGTCTCACAGCAGCAAATGACTGGTGCCAAAGTCATGGCCTTAAGTTAAACACAAAAAATGTATTATCATACCATTTGGCAAAAACACAGCCTCTACTGATTACCACATCAATGGCAACCCCTAAGCACACAGCCTGTGGTGAAACACCTGGATACACAGGTTGACAATAATTTCACATTTGACCATCATGTAGCAGCAGTGGTCAGAAAAGCTTTTACTTGGTTCATCTCATAAGTAAAGGGATTGCATCCCGGAAAAAAGGAGGTTATTACCTCCAATGCCCATTTGGTATGTACCTCTCCAAATACTTGCACCAGCTGAAAAGGCCACAGAAATACCTCACAAAGAGAATCCATGGCCTCCAACACCTGTCTTATCTGAACAGACTCACATCACTATCACTCTACTCGGTATCATACAGATTGCTTAGAGGTGAACTGTGTCTCACCTACAAGGTGATTTCGGACCCAGCCCTACTAGAGATGCTCCATATCCATAAGTCTAACTCCTCATCCATTACTCAAAAGGCCTAAATCTAATATGCGACATTAACAAAACCTGCTAGAAAGACAAGTTTGTCTCCCAGAGGCTGCCCTGTCTCTGGAATAGACTTTCCATACATGTCAAACAGTACCTTGCTGACCTTCTTCAAGTGTAACCTTGATGAGTGGATGGGAAACAACAAATTTGTCTCAGGGGTTCCACCTGTGTCCCTCATTAACAGGGGTGGCAGGTGCTGACTGAGGTTTCTTTTTTCAGGATAAACTCTTTGCTAGGCTTGTAAGGGCCCCAGGGCCATTAGCCTAGTAACCTCCTATGATCCTATGATTTGTCTATTTTCTTGTGCTACACTTAATAAAAGTGCAATATATTTAATATGGTGCTGGATTTGTAGATAGATAGACAGACAGTTTGCTGCTGCAGGTATTTTGTCTTATGCTGAAATGTTGGTGATATTCATTTCCTTGGTGGTACATTTGGGCAATGTTGTAATTGTCAAACTTCAGTAGATCTATTGTTACATAATTCAGAGGGAGAGGTTCCCCTTTCTACAAGTTTGTATGAACCTGGAGTTAGTACATTTCACTTTCAGGGGTGTGGTGACAGTGCCCCCCATTAGGAGGTGTTGGGGGAGCCTCTCACATAAAAGTTGATTTTTATTAATTGCAAATGTAACCTGTATGTTTACATTTGTGATTACTTTTTTTATATTATTTTGTTGGCAATGATGACAATTACCAATGAGACTATTCCATGTTTTGTGTTTTGGACAATGTCATTGGAGATTATGCATTATATACTCCTACTGATATATACAGATACTGAGGTTGCAGGTTGTTTTTGGTTTGTCCAATGGACAGACACATTAGTCTTTTATTCTTCTAGTTTACAACTATTATGGTATTTGATATTCAATGGGTTTGCTTCACCAGGGAGGGAATCCATGAGTTATGTATACAAATTAATCCAGGGCTCCATTTTGATACACTGTACCTTTTCAGGATTCTCATATATTTTGATTGCAGTAAAAACATACAGAATTTCTAGATCCACTACTTTCAGTTTTTGGCTACTTTGCCCTGCAGTGACAGAAGTTGCAACATCTTTTTCTTTTCAATATTTTCTTTTTTTAACAGTCTTCCCATGAGTAATGAGAGTAATAGGTGAACTTTATTTTAAAAACATCAATGTATTTAGAAATGCTAATTATATTTTTGCATAATAGAATGATACAAGACACAAAAAATAGATATGTTTGGTTCTCCTCTGACACAATGTAATATTTGAAATGTCTATCAGGGTACAAAGTTGCAACACAGAAATCTCAGGCATGTAATCTACCTCCATGAGACCTTTACTTTGATATATTTGCTAATGATATATATACCCCATTACACTGTAGTGGTATATACATTGACTGCTGAATAGTCACACTGGTGTTTCATGCTCCAGCTGTAGCATTTTATGACAGTGATAAAAGGAAACAAGGAATGTTGATGAACTGCCATGGCCACCCTAAGAAAATCCACAAGAATTAAGAACATTGGATGTATAACATGCATTAGTTACTGCACAGTAACTCATGAGGTTTATATGTAAAGAAAAATCATAAATGACTCACTATTATTATATTTATTTTTTTGATGACTGGGTTGGTCCCACTAGATTAGCAGCCCCTCTTTATATGAAACCTGAAGTGATATTTATGCTTCTAGGGAAATTTGACCAGGGCATTGGGGAATTTCCCCTACTCTTTGCAGTAGGGAGAAGAAATTGGGTGTTAAATTTCTTGTTTCATGTCCCAGCATGGAGGCAGCCAGGAGGAACAGGGAGAAACATGGCTGCTGAAAGCCAAGGCAATTTGGAAGTTAAATGTGTTGAGAATTAAGAAATATGGTAGAATCAATACCAGAAATGTTTTCAGGCAATGTGGGAGCAGAGAGAATGTTGTCTGCTGATGGTGAGGAGATCGAGAAGGAGATGGAGCTAAATGCAGTGGTGGAGATGGATTCAGAAGAAAATTTCCAGAAAAACATATTTGAAATGGCAGAAACAGTAGAAAAATGTGTTATTTCAACCCTCCAGTCGGGAGGGATGCAGGATGAGTATCTAGATGAGCTTAACCAGAGAGAGACAGAAAGTGGAACTGCTGTATCCTGGAGTGACATTATGGGAAAAAAGAGAAGAAAAAAGAGCTAGAAAAAGTTTCAGAAAAAAAGTCCAATGCTCAAACTGTGGAAGAAGTAGCCAAGGAGAAGACAGTAATGAAGGAAGTAAAGATCAAAATATGTTGTTTGGGTGAGCAGTAAAAAAGAAAAATGCCTGGACAGATATGAGGTATGGGACAATGTTATTGCACCTCTTTGAGTAAAAGCTGAAGAGGTAAGAGGTTTCATTTTAATTAACAAAGAAACATTTTGTGACTTGTTTTTTTGAAACTGGCCAGGCTATGGAAAACATTTTGGTGACCTATGATAAAAGATAGCAGACTTTCCTTGGTTAGAATATGTTGTGCAAGCCTTTTTCAGGAAAACAAAAAAAGGAATCTTGATTCAGTTTAGAACTGAAGTCAGAGCAAAAGAACTAAGAGAATATTTGTTGACAACATGTAAATAAATGGTGGACACTACTAAAGTCTATGATGAAAGAGTATTATGGACTGGGGGTTGGGAATGTGGAATAATTTTAAAAATGGAAAATGACAATGTGATACACATACCTAGTATTAGAGGTTTTGTGAGGTACAGATGACAACCAAAGACTTGTTATTTTTGTGGAAATCTGATCATTTAATTAATGAATGTGACAAAAAATGTTACTTATGTGGTCAGACAGGTCACAATGCAAAGAAATATGAAGTGAAATGTAAGAAATGTGGTAATACAGGACACTCATATTTAGAATGTGAGGTGGAAATACAAAAAAAAATGAAAATAAAAATGAAAATTAAAATGAAATTATAGAAGAGAAAGAGTTAGAAAAAAGGCTATACAAGAATACACAACACAACAAGAAAAAAACCCCATAGAAATGGTATTTAAATTTAGGGAAAGACAAAGAGAAAGAAAAAGAAAGAGAGACAGATGAAACAGGTGAAGAAAAGTCAGAATGGCATACAGTAAAAGGCAAGAAAAATTCAGTAGGAAAGAGTGTTAGCGAAAGAAAAAGAAAATGTAAAAATATAATGGTAAGCGGGAACAAGAAAGGTAAGGGATAAGAAGATTATTCTAATAACTGCTCTATAAAACTGAAAATATTAGCATTGAATGCGAACAGTATGAAGGATATTAAGAGAAGAATTAGTATTTTACAATGGTGTGCTACATTAGATGCTCAAATAATAGTGTTAGAAGACAGAATACTAACAGAAGAAGAAAGGATACAAACACAAAACCTTTGGAATGGTACTGTTATTTGGAATATAGGCAAAGAAACATGTTCAGTTATATGTATACTATACCAAGAAGATATAAAAATATTAGAAATTACAGTAGTAGAACTGGGCCAAATAATAGTAGTGGGTATAAGATGGAAAAATACGTATATAGACTAATACCTTTATATGCATATGTGACAAAACAAGAAAGAGAAACAATGTTTAAAAGTATAGCAAATTATGTCTGTGTTAACATGGATATAATAATGACAGGTGACTTTGTAATTTGAGAAATAAAAATATGGGAAAATAAACACTGGACTTGCAAAAGAAATGAAATTAAGACATACGTTGATTATTTTTTTAATATCAGAAGGCCTAAAAATTACACAGAAAGGAATTAAATATAATGGGTTTTCTGATCATGTGATGATTTGAATAAGAATTCATGAAAATGAGGAATATATTAAAATAGGAAAAGGCCTAAAAAGAGTAAATGAAAAAGAGTTAGATTCAGGAGAAAGAAAAGAAATTACAGAATTATGGCAACAACATCTCAGTATGAGAGATTTTTATGAAAATTGAACAATATGATAGATTCATTTCAAAAATAGATACAAAAAGTATTTTAGAATGCATAGAAAAGAAAAGGAAAAAAGAAAAAATGGAATACAAAATATTAAGTCAAATAATATGTAAAGACTTGATAAAGAAGAAAAATTTGTTTTATATAAAAGAAAAAGAATTATATAGAAGAAATCAGAATAAGCTTAGTAAAGTGTTATACAACCAAAAATATTTCTTACAAGGAAAAAAAAAGTAGCACCAAACTTAGGTAATATAGTAAAAGAAGGAAAGGTAATAAGAGAATTAAAAAAATAAAGAAGGAAAACAAGTTAAAAAAGAAGTAGCACCAAAATTATGCAATATAGTAAAAGAAGGAAAGGTAATAAGAGAATTAAAAAAATAAAGAAGGGAAACAAGTTAAAAAACACGGAGAAATATATGAAATGAATAAAGACTAGGTATTAGATTTATATAGTAAAAAAGAAGTTAATATACAACAAATTTTTAATGAGGAAAAGTTAAATAAGGAAGATAATGAATATTTAGAAAAAAATAAATATAAATGAATTGAATGAGATCATGAAATATATTAACGTTAATTGAAATACGGGGCTGGAGGTAATTGATTATAATATGTATAAAGAACTGTATTGACTGGCAAAAAATGGTGTTTATAGAAGTAATAAATGAGTGCCTAGAAAAAGGAAACTAAGTATAAAGAAATTTGCACAGATGTGATAAACTTTATATTAAAGAAAAGAGATAAAGATGAAATAAAAATGAAGACTAATTACACTGAATAACACAGATACAATTTCCCTGTGAATAGTAACTAAAAGACTGCAATGTAAAATAGAAAGATTATATGATCAGAATTTGTTTGGGAGAAAAGGAAAGGGGAGTCTAGAACTATTGTGGATAATAAGGGAAGTAATTTATGGTATTATTAATAAAAATGTGGAAACAAAAATCATGATAAGTGATGTCAGTAAGGCATATGGTCATCTTCTGTATAAAACATTATTTGGAATTTTGTAAGCATACAACATAAGTAAAAAAAATTGTACAAGTAATTAAATCAATATATGAAAAGTTTTATGTGAAAATGGTTGGATTGGGGAAAATTTGAAAATACAGTGTGGTATAAAACAAGGATGTCCTGCAAGCAGTATGATCTTTACTACAATCATGAACACAGTAGTAATGGAAATTAATAAAATGTCAAGTAAGCAAGGATATAGAATGATGGAGGAGATACAGTTACCAATATTGTATATTTATGCTGATGATATTGTAGTAATAGCAAAAAATAAAGTCTGGATGGAAAAAAAATAATGAAAAATTGAGTGCACAGTTGAAGAAAATTGGATTAAGTATAAATAAAGAGAAAAACAAAGGATTTGGGTATGAGGGTATTATAGGAGGTGTGGAATATAATGAAAAAAGTACAGATATTTTAGGAATGGTATTTGGAAGGACAGACTACAGACATGAACAATGGGATAAAGTTATTAAAGGAATCAAAGACACAATTGCATTCTGGAAAACATATAGGTTTTCATACAAACATAAAGCACATTTAATAAACACCATAATAATAGGTAAAATAGCTTATATTGCAAATGTCTATATGAACCTAATGAAATATAAAAAGGAAATTATGCAGACAATTTTTTCATTTATTTGAGGCCAAGATTAAACCCAGGACTGGGGCTGATAAATCAGATTGTGCATGTGGCCTCTTTAACTATGTATAACGTACTAAAAGGAATAACAAAAAATAATAAAGATTTGACAGAAACAATAATGTATTGTAAATATAGAGAAATTTGAGAAGAAATGGAAATGAAAAAAATAAGTTAAAGTGTTATTAATGAAAAAATAAAAGAATTTTACAATAAAAATGTATTGTGGAAATTAAAAAAGAATGTGATAGAAAAGAACTGAAAAGAATGCTATATTGACATTATGATAGCCTTTTATTTGGTGGATCCATGGAAAGAGAAATCAATAAGAAGAAAGCAATAATGATGATATACAGAAATTATAAAATAATTAAAGAATGCAATGACTTTTTGTGGAGGTTGTCCACAGGAAAATTAAGTGGGGGCAAATATGCCATACAAGAAAAAACAGGCTAGAATATGTAATAAATGTAAAGAATTGGAAACTACAGAATATTTTTTTAATGTGAGAGAATTCAAAAACTGTGGAAAGAAGTATGTAAACATGATTTAATTAAAAGTTATTTAAATTTTGAAATGTTAAACATGGGTATGATAAGAGTATGGGTTTTATGGGACAAGATCCCAGAATGAAGCTAAGAAAATGGACAGAATCATATTCTATGTAACATGGACTATATAGAATGAAAGACTTAATGAAATCAGATACAATGGAAAATGGACATTGACAAAAATACTGGGAAAATGTGGTTTTGGTTGTGGGTAAACAAGTGGGGGGATACTTAAAATGGAAATATCAATGTATTGAATGACATTAAAATATGTAGATATTGTAAATATGTAAAAATATTAATTGTATATAGGTATACAAATAAAAAAAAACTATTTTTTTTCGATAGGTGCCATGGAATGTTTTAGCTACCTGAACTACCACCAACTCAGGTAGATGGGGCGTTGGTTCAACATCTCATCTGAAGGGCAACACACTTGGGAGTGCAGCACCCTCCTTATGCTGCACTGCAGTGTCAGCAATCCATCTACCTGTTGTGGGAATAGAACCCAAAGGTGAGTGTGATACCTGTTGCTCCACAAAACTTTTTTAATAGCATCAAGCCTTTATTAAACATACAGGCATTTTTTTATATAAAAGTAAGGCAAACAGTAATAATGTATTGCACTCTAATTTTGTTACAAAGAAGAGGAAGTGATGTCTATACAGCAAGGAATCTTACTATGTGGACAGGCTAGAATGATATTACTGGCTAAATTGCCAGATGCTATACATGAAGGTGAATCTAAGAATAATGAAACTGAAATTCCTTACCCAGTGTTTTCATCTTGTGGCGTAGCATTGATATACTGTAGATATTGAAGACTTAAGCAGCACACTGCTATCAGCACCCTTGCATCCTTGGGAATGACCATCTACAAAGAGGCAACATAGTTAACTTGCATGCCCTTTAGATAGTATATTGTTTCTAATTATAATAGATGTACTCTTAGAGTGGACAGATGTCATCTGTGTGGATTCAAAAAAAAAAAGACTGGAAATGCAATATCAGCAATAAGAAAAATGTTTTCAAGAAAAGGAATACCTGAATAACTAAACTGCCCACAGTTTGTATCAACAGATTAGTGACATTTAAGTAGCAAAATAATATTAAAAATTTACAGTCATGTCTAACCACCCGACTATAAATGGAATGGATGAAAGATTTATGCAGATGTGCAAGAGCTGATACAAACCTTTGGTAAGACGTCCCAACACATAATGCAGGTAATTTTTGATCATGTCAAGTTCTTTTACATGCTTAATGCTAAGCACTTCACACATCAGGTAATAGAGTGTAGTACTGATGAGAATTAAATAAATAAATACTTTGAGCTTTGTTTCCTTTACCACAATGCTGTATACACAGCCACTTGTTCTGAAGTAACAATGCTATTCTTACACAGGAAACCATGTCCCAGATAAAATGCAGTGAAGCCAAACATCCACAACCCTTGTGCATAAAGCTCATTCAATGTGTATAAATGAGATACCATTAAAACACTTCATCAGACACTGAAACATTCTGCACATGGACTGTACACCTGTCAAATAGCAATTGGAGCAGATTGTTTCAAATGTTTGTATATATAGAGAGGGGTCCAGGGAAGTAAATAGTGTGGGAAGAAATAGCCAGGGAATTGTTATGGCTAGGCTTGTATAGGCCCTAAGGCTGATAGCCTAGTACCAACCTATGAACCTATGAACCTATATAAGTAGAGACGGTATCAACTATTTAAAATGTGCTTAGCAACCAGATGCTTCATACACAACTGTCAGGAAAAAAGTAATGTCAATAAATCACTTTATAAACAGGATTATTTCATGGAAGTAAGGACCTCTACCACCCATCCATTGGCAGCAAATAAATAAAGCCTAAACCAGGATATAAGTACAACTTGACCTTTATAAAAGGAAAGATAATGATATAGTATTTGCTGTAGTTAAGTATTTTAGTTAGCAAAAGGTGATTTTTAATGTCCTGAATTAAATGACTAGCTCATAGTTTTCTTTGACCTAATTAATATTCATTACAAGTTGCTGTTTCGTAGTAATAAAGTGTTAAGGACTGTATTTTAATAATTGTTTTGTTAACTGGATCTCATTCTGTATATTTATGATTGTCATACTGATATGAAAACATTTTGCTGTTTGGAGAAATGCTCAATTTAACAAAACAACTTATAATATACATATATATATATATATATATATATATATATATATATATATATATATATATATATATATATATATGTTTACTATCATATTCTTGAAAATGTTTCCATCGAATGAGCATAATGTCAAAGGAAAATGTTGATTTCCGACAAGTCTAAAAGGCAGAATGTCAGAAATAACATACTCAAACTTCCTGTTTCGACAAGTTTGACATAGCAGGAGGTGAAGTCAGTCACCCGTGCTATGCACATTAACATACTGTTACACTCAATGGTCAACGGTACATTAATTGCACTATTTTGCAGGGGGGGCCTCTGCACCCCTACACCCCTTGCACATTAAATATATCAACTCCAAGATCACACTACAGTGAAGAAATGGGCTAATTCCCTGTTGCTCACTGAACTGCGACTTCCCTACATAATGTCAAACCCAAAATATTGACCTACACTACCCATTCACTGTAGTGTAGTTGATCGTTTTTGGTTCGACATTATGCTGACTTGGAAACTGCAAGTTGACCACATGCCAGTTGACCGATGCAGTTTCCAAGTTTTGATTGCAAACCATATATGTGTGTGTGTGTGTGTGTGTGTGTGTGTGTGTGTGTGTGTGGCCTAATCAAGGGGCATCAGTCTTTACTTATGCTGCAATGTTTATAAAGAGGATGCACCCCAGCATTATAGTTGTCACTTCTGACACTTCTGTGACGATCCACCACTGGACCAGTAATCAAGGAGCTTCAGTCCTCACCACTGGCAACAGTGGGGGACATTCACTGAGAGGATAACAGGTACACACACAGTATTTCCAGATGCAACTCTCTGCATCAAGTGCAATTTCCCATGAGAGCACACAGAGACCACAGTAGGTCTGGGGCTGCTTTCTCCCTCTTTCTCCAGATCCCCAGTAAGACTCCCCACTGGCACAGCAAGAGAGAGAGAGACACACACACACACACACACACACACACACACACACACACACACACACACACACACACACACACACACACACACACACATACCTGGGAAAGGCTGGCACAGGTTTTACACAGATCAGCCACAATGAAAGGTTTAAATATATTTAATAAATAATAAAAGAACAATACAATACAAAATATATATTCACAGTGACATCAGAGTTTAAAACCACAGAAAATATTTAAAATAACTTTGCAGTACAGGCGTACACAAATAAAGAAAAACACAATCTAGACTAAGCTTTGCTATATTCCTGACTGTATCTAAGAGAGTTATACTGTTCCCTAGAAACTTAATTCATTAGAGCAAGTCAGATGATGCGGTGAATGGTTCTTGTTGTTGATGTCAGGTCCAAGACGGAATGCAGAATGCCTCTCTCTCTCGCTAAGAGACTTCTCAAAATAATATCTAAAATATTATTGCTGGGTTAGCTTGGAGAATGACATAATTTCTGGTCATCTGACTTTTAGATCTCAGGCAAAATCAGAGTATCTGGTAGCATAATCTACTACCACTAAGATATAATTCTTCCCTGTGGAACCTGGGCTACTCAGAGGCCCCACAATATCCATATCTACTCTCTGAAACAGCTCCTCAATCACAGGCAAAGGCACCAAAGGAGCTTTGATCTTGTCTCCTGCCTTGCCTACCTTTTAGCACTGCTTACAGGTCCTGCAGTACCCTGTTACTTCACTGGAAACCCCAGGCTAATAGAAGTTCTGCATAATACATCTCTTGCTATGCTTTATGCCCATATGAGCTGCAAAGAAATGTCATGGGCTATGGCTAGAAGTGTCAGACGGTAGGCACTGGGCACTACCAACTGATGTATTTTCTCACCCTCTAGCCTCCCCCTCAGGGGTCCATTCCCTAAACAGTAACCCTTTGTCCCTGTATACAGATTCCCCTTTTCCTTCAGAATAAGGCACCTCCATAGCTACCTCCCTCAAGCTTTGTAATGTAGGGTTTGAGAGCTGAGCCTGTCTCAACTCTCTCTTTGTAACCCTCCCCAGCTGCCCTTCCACAGGAAGTCTAGTATCATCTGACAGTGGTGCCTCACTGTCAGCCTGGGTACTACTACTCACTCTGTCCAAGGGAACATCAGTACCCACCAGCAGCTGTGGCTCACCCTCAGTCTCACTCCAACAGGGTAGCTCCCTCTCTGAATTAACCACCTCACCAGTCCTGACTTCAAGTGTGCAGTTTGTCCGGATCCCCCTCCAGGCTACCATACCCACATGCCTGTTTCCAAGCCTGACATTGTGCAACTGCATGCACACAAGGTACTGTATTATCAAAATCATTCCCTATCAGGACATCTGGAGGGATATCCTCAAACACATCTACTTGTTTGCTTCCTTTTCTACCCTCCCAGTCAAGATAAATAGTAGCCAAAAGTATTTGGAATGGATTCCCTCCTAAAGCCCTGACTGGAGTAGACTGCCCAAGCAAGTACTGCTCCTCTTTAACCATTGCAGGCTTCACAATGGTTAGGTCAGAGGCTGTGTCTCTCTTAGCAGTGACCTGTTTCCCATCTACTAAGATGGGATATAACCTCTTGTGGTAGTTTGGTACCCTTTTTGTCTCCAGACAACTTACCACTGGAATTCTGTCATTCCCACTTGCTGGCACCCCTACCTTTTGTTCCCCACCTTGCATCCGTGAACATCTATATTCTAAATGGCCCCACTGGTTACATTTAAAACATTTAACCCTTGATCCTGGCCATGTACCTGAACTAGTGGCTTTCCCTGTTACTGCTGGACTCTGTTGGGGCAGTTTAGGTTGCCCACCATGGGCTCCCTTAGACCCATGTGCAGCACTGGGTATCCCTTTCCTGTGCAGTGATGTCCTTCTTGCTAGGTATAGGTCCCCTTTTTTCCCCAACTCATCTACAGTATTTCATTCTCTATCTGTCAACCAGATTCTCATGTCCTCAGAAAAAGTGCTAAGGGCTTGTTCCCCTCACCAAAAGGTCTTCCAGCCTTTCAAAAGTGGTGGCATGACACCCACTCACTCACCTATTAAAATAAATGCTTAACTCAGCTATATAATCACACACACTTTCATCTGCCTTGCATCTATGCTCATGAACATCTTTTTATATAAGCTTCAGGTGTTAACTTAAAACACTCTAATAAACATTTCTTTACTTAGTTATAGTCTAGACAATCAATATCAGACAATTTAGAAACAGCAGTTATAGCTTTACCATGAAGTAACTGGGTTAGGAACCATACCCACAGCCCTTGGTCAACATTATACTGTTTACATACTCTTTCAAACATATGAATAAAACTCAAAATTATCATCCTCTGTAAACTGAGGAAGAATTTTACTGACTTTTATTTCTTCTGGGGTTTCCTCCATGACCCTGGTGAAGAGTCAGCATCTCCTTTTCATGTTGCCTCTGCCTCTCATTTTCTTCATCTTCCAGACATCTCAGTCTCTCTGCTGATTCTAACTCCTTCTGTTTGGCCTCCAATTCAAGTCTCTTTACCTCCAGATGGATTTCTAAGTCCTCTGTGGAAAGTTTGAACTGTCCATTTTCTGAGAGATGTACCACCCCAAGGCCAGTCTGATTGTCTCCTGGTTGCTAGTCTGTGATGCAGCTGTAGCTAAGGCTGCAATCATCTCTGCCTTAGTCAGGTTGGCATGCCCCAGTCCTTTGGCTTGGCACATCTCAGCCAACAGGTTCCTTGACAGCTTGCCATACTCCTCTGCTGACATCCTTGCCTGCTCTCCCTGACTAACTAAGCTAACAAAAAAATTAATAAAACTATTGTGATATAAAACTCTGAATGTCTACTTTGTGGCTGCTTGAGAGTACAAACACCTTCTTTACTGACCACAGCTTACAGGTTACAGGAGTTCAATATTCACACCACTGAATCCCAATATGTGATGTGGTGGTCTCACCACTGGACTGGTAATCAAGGAGCCTCAGTCCTCACCACTGGTACCAGTGGGGGAAGTTCACTGAGAGGATGACAGGTACACACACAGTATTTCCAGATTCAGCTCTCTGCATCAAGTGCGATTTCACTTAAGAGCACACAGAGACCACAGTCAGTCTGGGGCTGGTTCTCCCTCTTTCTCCAGATCCCCAGTAACACTCCCCACTGGCACAGCTAAAGAGTTAATATCTCAGCTGAGTGACTAAGACAAGACCTCCAACACCCTCTCTGTCCAACCAGTGCTTCGTATCCCTGCAGTAGTAGCTGAAACACAGACTCTTTGAGGTTTGATTTACACACACACACCTGGGAAAGGCTGGTACAGGTTTACTAGCTATGCCCCCTTCTGTACAGACTATAAGGTAATTTCCACTGCCACCAGTCACTCCTCAACAGCTAGTTTAAGGCCCTTAACAAAGGGTGACCAATTTTACTGCTTTTCAGAAAACATGCGTTAACACAAATCCTGCTACTCTAGCAACTTTCTGAGTTTATAAAAGCAATATTTAAAATCTGTCAGTATTTTTGGTTCATAGGTAGGTACTAGGCTATTGGCCCAAGGGCCTACAGAAGCCTAGCCAACAAGGTTCCCTAGCTTACGCCACCCAAGAAAGTTATTTTCCTCTGCCACTGTCGAGCAGAGACACAGAAGTGATCCCCGGGGTGTATTTCCTATTTCCCATTCACTCATCAAGATTTTTCTTGAAGAGTGCTAATGAAGAACTTTGCTTGACATGGATGGGTAGCCTGTTTCAGAGTATGGGAAGTCTCTGGGACAGGAACCTATCCCTCCAGCATGTCCTGTTTATTGTGGTGACAAGGTTTAGGTCCCTAGAGCGTGCAGCTTGGAGGGACTGGGATTTCTTTAGATGTAGCATGTCCAACAGCTCTGAGTTTGACATAGCTTTATATGTTAGGCAGAGATCACCTCGGAGTAGGTGATATGCTATGGAGTAAAGCTGGAGTTTTTTGAGACAATCAGTGTAGGGCATTTGTTTGAGGCCAGTAATCCTTTTTGTGAGGTACTTCTGTGGCCTTTCCAGCTGCTGCAGATGTCTTGTGAGGTACATTCCAAAAGGGGCATTGTACTCTATAATGGGTATAATGAGTGTCGAGTAGAGGGGAACAATGATCTCTTTTTTCCTGGATGAGAACCCTTTTATGATGAGGGGTGCCACGTAGAAGGACTTCCTGACTACTGCAGCAATGTGACTATCAAAGGAGAGACTACTGTCTACCTGGGTCCCAAGGTCTCTTATCACACATTCGGTGTTAAGTACATTGTTGCCTATGTGGTAGCTCATGGGTACAGAGTTTTTACCAAAGGGGATGACACTACACTTTTTGGCATTGAGCTTGAGGCCATGGCTCTGGCACCAGGCATCTGTCTCAGAGAGGCCCTTCTGTAGGATGTCCACATAATTTGGGGACTTTACTATGGCTCCTAGTTTGCAGTCATCTGTGAACTTCATTAGCCAGAGGCCTTCTGTGTTAGCCTGTACTTCAGAGAAGTAGATACCAAACAGGAGAGGTCCCAGGACTGAACCCTGTGTTACTCCACTTGTCACTGGTTTGAGGTCAGATTTGGAGTCTGCAACTTTTACAGTGTGGGTTCTGTCAGTGAACCAGTTGGCAACCCATCTTGTGACATAGGGATTTATACCTAGTTTAGTGAGTTTAGCTATAATTCCAGAATGGGGGATGGTGTTGAAAGCATTGGCGAGGTCAAGATAGGCTGTGTGAACCACCTTACCCTCCTCTATGGCGTTGGTGACTGCCTCAAAGAAGTAGATCAGGTTCAGGAGGCATGATCTGCCTTTCACAAATCCGAATTGGGTGGGATCCAGAGTTTGGAGGTTACCAATGTCTTTGTTTATGAGTTCCATGATGATACGTTCCATGGCCTTGCAGACCAGGCTCGTCAGGCTAAAAGGGCAATAGTTCCCGGGATCAGTGGTGGCCCCCCCTTTGTGGAGTGGGATAACTGTTGCTGTGTGCCATTCAGTGGGCACAAAGCCTGATGCGAGGCTATTATTGAACATGGTGCTTAGGTGGGGAGCCAGTTTGTTCTGTAGTTCATGTAAAACGCAGCCTGGGATGTTATCCAGTCTCATGGATGCTGTGTTTTTGGCTTTAGAGAGTGCAGCTTTTACCTGCGTAGTTGTGATTACAGGGACTCTGCATTCTTCCTATATAGATATGGTACTTTTAGGGGGGGGTAAAGTTAGCACTGAACCTATCTGCCAGGATGTTGGCAATATCAGTTGGTTTAGTAATTTTTGTGCCATTGTGCTGTAACTCAGAGCAGATCTGAGTGCTACCATCGAGATTCTTGACATAGCTATAGAATGCTTTGTGGTTGTCCTTAGAATTAGTGGTGATTTTGTTTTCATAGCTAGCTTTGGAGGATCTTATAAGGGATCTCAGCTTCTTACTGAGGCTGACGAGGGAGCTCCTACACTCATGGGATTTTACTCTCTTTTGCAACAGTTTCTTCCTTCTGTTGCACAGTTTGTTTATGGTGGGGACCACCAGATTGGCTTCCTTTATTTGGAGGATAGTGTCTTGGTTCTGTTTGGGATAGCACGATCCATGCACTTGTGTAAGTGCTTATAGAGTGGATTTGTGTAGGATTCAGCAGTTGTAACTGTATTGTCCATCTGTATGGGTGTCATGAAGTTCATCACTTCTGTCTTAAGAAGCATGAAGATGCCTTTGGAGAAATTTTTTACCGTGGTTTCCTTAATGAGGGATGGGGCGGGATGTGGATATCAAGGATGATTAGCTTATGGTCGGATCAGACCAACGAGGAGTTGACTTCAGATGTGGCACCAGTCACTCATGTTGGTAATGACTAGGTCTAGGAAATTGTTGCTCCTGGTGGGGATGTGGATAAGTTAATCCAGGGCATTGGAGTTTATGAATTCCAGAAAGCGTTGAGCTAAGGAGTTGGTACACAAGTAGTTTTCCCAGTTAATGGTGGGGTAGTTGAAGTCGCCCATTATTAGGGTGTTTGGTTGAACCCTAATATTTTCTAGTACATCAAGAAAAGAGGAGTGGGAATCCTGGAGCATGGTGGGAGATCTGTAGCAAGCTACAATTTGGATTGTAGTTTTGCCCAGAGTTAGTTGCACTTGGATAACCTCGGATGCATTATGCTGACCAACTAGTCTGGAGGTGTGGATATCCTTAATGAATATGGACACACCTCTGCCTTTGGTGTTTCAGTCCAGGTTACATGGCCGAAACGTGTGGTATGAGTTATAGCCCGGTAGTGCAGGGGTGCTCTCAGGAGCCTTGAACCAGGTCTCAGTCACTGCACAGATATCAATGTTCTCCATTTTAAGGAGTGCTTAGAGTGAGTGCATTTTGAGATTTAGACTTCTAGCATTTAGTAGCATTACCCTCAGTTTTTGTTTGCCTGTTCCTATTATGGTGGTGAATTTGTCATTTGAACCTTGCCTAAAAAAAGGCACTATAGGGGCGGCAAGAGCCTTAGCCAGTATCCGGAATCCCAGGGGCGGCAGGTGCAGGTCATCTCTGGCAAAGCATCATGGTCTGTCGACCATGTCATCCCAAGCAGACAGATACTGGATCCCCTTAGAATGACACCAGAAGCTTAGCCAATTGTTGAAGTCAATCATTTTGTCCTTGTACTGTGGTATCATTCTGGGCGATGGCAGAATGCTACTCAGGGCTAGGGTCATACCTGCCTGGGCTACAAGATCAGAGAGCTCTTCCATGTCTCTTTTCATGTCGTCCAGGGAGGTATGTCCCAGGTCATTCACACCAACATGGACAATTACAGAGTCATATTTGTACTTGTTGTGGAGTGATTTGAGCGTGTGGGTTATGTGGCGGATCCTGGCACCTGAGAGGCAGTTGACAGTAACCTTCTCCTTGTTTAGCCTAGTGAGTGGGACATTATTGTGCCTGACTATAGAGTCACCTATGACTAGTGTGTTGGGTACATTGTTTTGCCTTATTGGCTGTGGTTGAGTGGCACACTGAGTCTGTGGGCTATGTGTCATTTGGGTTGTGGTGGGGGATGGAGGTTGCTTGCGTTTCTGATTTGGAGGTCTCTGTTGCTTAGACAGATTATTATTAACAGCCTCTGCGAATGTTTTTGTGTTTCTATGTGTGGATTTTGGTGGTCTAGATTTAGTGAGACTATGTGATGAGTGCAGTGTGGTGCAAGTGTTTACCTTCTCCTCTTGACTGTCAAGTTCAGTCTTGGTTGCAGAGAGCTTTACCTCCAGTTTGACTAGATAAGTGCATCTCTCACAGGTTGTAGTGTTGGGTGGTAGGAGAAGAGGGTTGTCTGTGTACATGAGGCAATCTCTACATTGCCTCAAGATGCCCATATTCATCAGATAGACAGGAGAGAACACTGGGAGCTGACCCTTGGACATGCCTGAATAAAAACTATTTTCCTCTAGATAAGTGAGGAAAGTGAGTACAAGAGCTGTTGTTCTCTAAGCAAGTGAGGAAGTCAGTACAAAAACTGTTTTCCTCTAGGTAATGAGGAAGGTTCAGTGCTATAGTAATTAGTAGGTTATTTAGTGCTTACAAGTTCTGAACAAGTGCTGAGCAAGAATAAGCAAATTTAAGTGCTAAACCTAAGAATCTGTATCTGCATTAGACGAGTTACAGGACAGAAACAAGTGCAAATGCGGGCTTTCAAATCAGAAAGTTGAGAGAGATGGAAAAGATTGCCCAGATGGCCAATAACTACAATTTCTGGGCCAGAACCACTCCTTATGTGGTAGACAGGTTACCTAGTGCTTACCACTCCCACTGATAAGCTAGAAGGCTTCCCTCCAACACAGAAAGGCTTGGGGGGCACAGAAGCTTACATACAGTCCTGGATACAGCATATCTGTATCTGGACTACACTAGTTACAGGAAAGGTAGGAAACAGGCTTACACTATTTTTTTTTTTTTTTTTTTACAGAAAAGTACCTAAAACAGCAGTAAAAACAATTCACATGCAGTGCAAGCTAGCACACTTGAGTATGTAGCAATATTAGGTCAAACAGTTTAAAAAAATGCAATTAAGTTAAAAAGGACTAAAAGCAAGTGGAGAAAGAGTTTATTAGGTAAAATGTAGTAAAGAGATGGGTCTGGGGGAGTGTCCCAGATCAAATCTACAGTGGGGCGGGCAACTGCAAAAGCCACCATATTTAAACTATGAGCCAGAAATAGGGAGGGTGGGTAGAATAAACACTTTCAGCATAGATCTGAAAAACTATAAGCAACAATTAACAGTACAAACTCTAAAACCAAAAAAAATATACTTGGCTCTGTATATTTCCAGATAGATTGAAAATCAGTCTCTCAGAACACAGGTTCCAGCAATGAAATGCAGGCTGTTACTAACAGGTCTAATTTTATGCACATGATCCTTGAGTTAGATAACACACGAGCTGTAAAAAACAGTTATACCAACTGAAGACACAGGTTCCAGCAATGAAAATATGAAAAAATGGACCTTTGTCACCCCATTATTTTAGGCTTTGTCCAGATTTCCTGAGCTAAGAGGTTGAGCGGTATGACCACCTCCCCACATAGAGCATAAGCCACTCTTATAAAATCCCACACCACTGATTTAGTGTTTTTATTTTTGCCTAACCCACAGCACTAAACCACATATTGGCACTATGATAGTGCCTTAACCTGGACATCCATGACGTCCTCTATGTTGACTTGGACTACATCAGAATTCCTTCCTTTCTGGTTTAGAAATGAGCCTCTCATTGTGCAAGATTTTGTTTATCTCCTGCTTCCTGTCTGCTTTGGAGCTTGAAATCTTTAAGTCTGTCACTTAGATCTGTCATGAGTATTACCCTCTCCTTTCTACCCAACTCCTTTATTCCTTCCTCCAGTCACCCATCCTCCTCTCTTGTTGCCCTGCCTTGTGTGCTTTAAGTCCAGGACATTTCGCCTTCCTTTTAGCCCTGGCTGTACCCTTGCCTTATTCCAGGTTTGGGTGTTTTCCTCCTCACTGACCTCATATCTGATACCCTCCTCAATGTAAGTTGCTGCTCTAGACAGTCTCTCCCTTCTCCGTCACTCCTAAAAATCCCTATATCCAGGCACTTTTATGTTTCATCCTCGTCAGCGAGCAATGTTTATAAGATACAAAGCTGCGTCCACCCTCTTTTTCTGCATCAGTGCTTGCAACTCTCTTAACTTCCTACTCAGACTCCTTGCACTGCAGATTGGACTACCTTGTCATGGTCTGAGTTATCTTTTTATGCTCATTTGCAATATTCTCCATCTCTTTTTACTTTCATTCTACTCTCGGAATACCTACCCCCTAGTCTTCCTTTTGTCACCTTTTCTTCCCCCTTCTATTTTACTTTAAATCTATGATAATTTGGAAGCACTTTTCTAGCACTGTACCAAGTAGCTGTCCCTTTCTGGGATAAGATGGACCTTGTCCCTTGTATAGAACTCATTTCTCTTCCAGGTCTATAATAAACCCAACATTGTACAAACACAGGGTAAGTGCGTATTCCCCAAACCCAGGAACTGTACATCCTCAGACACGTTGACTAGCTGCATAGTTGCTCATAAGCAGTCACCTTAACAGCTGCTGACCAAACACACATTCAGGTTTTTGCAAGGAACCCATATACATACATACATATATATATATATATATATATATATACAGTAGATATATAGACAGATGTGTGTGTGTGTGTGTGTGTATATGTATAAACACATACATATACATATAAATATAGATAAAGATATGGGGTCCATTCAAGTGCTCAAACTCTCAAGTATTTGAGTGCTTGAATGAGGTGCTGCAATGTTCAAAAATACATTTTTCAAACTCTGTCAATGTTTCTGTGCTTGAGATCGCTGTACAGTGGGGATCAAGAATATACCCGTTACTCACTAGTAGTGTGATCTTGGAGTTAGTATATATAATTAGCAAGGGGTCTTGGGGGGTGCATGATGGCTTACTTCCTCCGAATAAGTATAGTTTATCTTTTTCTCAAATGTATTTATGTGATTCTCTTTATGTCTAGTCAAATCTTTGTGATATGAGCACATTTAACACTGTATTAGGCATTTGAAGTTTTGATACTTCAAATGTTTGGCATAGACATACATATATGAATATATATATATATATATATATATATATATATATATATATATATATGTGTGTGTGATTGTGTCTGTGTATATGTATATATACAAGCACACGCACACACACACACACACACACACACACACACACACACACACACACACACACACACACACACACACACACACACACACACACACACACACATGCGCACCCACACACACGCACGCACACGCACACACACATGCATGCACACACGCACACACACACACACACACACACACACACACACACACACACACATACATATGCTCGTATAAATAGAAGAAGTAGAACCATGAGAATTGGATTACAGCAATCATGCATTTTGAAAACCACTAGGATACAGGTTTAAACAAATCAATGAACTTAAGAACCTATGAGCAGTCCACAAAGGATAATGGTTTGGTCTGTACTTTATTTTTCTTTCTCTCTCAAGTACTGTTTCATCCTCTGGAGCATTCTGTATTGCTTGTGTGTCCTATTACTTGTGTAGTGAATGTGTTTCTTTATCTTTTTTTATTCCTACTGCCTGCCAGCCATTACTCCTCCAGCAATCAGGTGGCCCAATCACTTCTCATTGAAAAGATAGCTGAACACAAAAGACAATCATAAATGCATTCACCTCATTTTTTTCTAGATTTCAGCACTAATTCCAACCCTATTTGCTTATGTGCATGACCACAAATGTGAGAATCTGTAAGGTATTCTTCTGTACCTGATCCCAATCCATGCTTTATGAAGGTTACCTTGTGAATGCAGCTATGTACAGCCAAGCATGTGTGCCCTGCCTACTACTACTACACCACATGCCATCCACCTCTCTCTCCCCGTAGGTGCTTACTCTGCAGTGAGACAGGCTGCCTCCATTCCCCCAAGATGGACAGGCTAGCATCAGCCAGTCACTTTTAACTTCCCTAGCTAGGCACTCTTGGGTCATCTTAGTCCCAGTCAAAGCTTTGCAACTCTGTCCCATGAAGATTGCACATATGAATGTGTTTTTCTATTTTTTCAGGTTAATAGACTGACCTATGTGCATGTCTTAGGTTTTAGAGAAAGGCAGTCTCTTGAGTTTAACCAAGATATAAGCAATGTTTAGTCCATGATTCAGCTCTAATCAGACATACTATAGCTCCGATGTCAGCAACAATCTGATTAGAAAGTAATTCATCAAAAATTGTTGCAGTTCATATCAGTCCTTTTTGTTTTGCTAACTTCAGTGCATTAGAAAGTATGACCGTTTGTTATCTCCCCTCATTGTGACTAGCATTATACTCATCTGTGAAGATAGAGGGATGAACTAAACTTAAAATGATGCAAAAATATTTCCTTGTCCACCCAGTTTAGTTTACTATCGGTACTCATGAAATCAACCACCACATCCACTGACTGCAGTTTTATTTTCTAATATTTGATCTCCAAATTCATTTTTTTGTTTTCACTATTAAAATGGAATGCTCACAGCACTATGATTTGCAGTCACTAAAGATGGAGATATTGTTATGGCTAGATTATACTTCTTGTGTTCCAGAACTAAACAAATGGCACAAAAAAATTCTTGAGCCCTCCCCCCGACCAACTTCCTTGTTACAAAAAAAAAAAAAAAAAATAGGCTTTGTACTTAGTGATATATACATGAAAAATACTAAGTTACTTTACTAATACTGCAAATGTGTGATATGGATGAACTACTGTGTCAGGGATAGCCACCCTGTGGTGTAAACCTTGGCTCTAGATGATTATCCCTGTCAAAGTGACACCCTGACCCCATGAGTAAAAATGGGAAAAGGGGTTGAGGATGGATGGATGGATGGTGCTTAGCATGAAACACTTTCTGGTCTGGATTTCTTCAGTATTATGCAACTAAAGGGGAGATTATCAAGAATATCTATTCTCTATATTTCAAGAAAAATGCCACAAAATCCCAAATTTGGGCTGTCTGCATATTGGAAAAACATAGGCCTCAGCATTCATTTACCATAACTTTTATTTCTTCTCCTACTTATTGCTTGCAATACTATCAGTTTTGAGTGTTCAGTGTTTAAATTATGTTTTAATTTTGCATAAGAATAGATGCACCAGTATTATAATGAAACCCCAATAAAGGCATGAACATGCACTTAAAAACCATGGCTATATGTCCTGGATATTTCATCTCAGTATAAAGGTATTTCAATAACCATGACGTGGCAACTACAAGAATTTAGTGGAGAAAAGGGAGGTTGAATGACAGTTATGTTTAGTTTCTTACATTTCTCTAGGTTTAAATGATAATGTAAACATTAAATGTTTTTTAATGAATAGGAAGGTGACTATTAGAAATTAGAATAAGTTATGTATTTTTAAAAAGGTTTATGCCTTTTTTAAGGTTTTTATTGGTAATAACTGTTTTTTACAATGCAAGCATTTCATTGGTTGATTAATTGAGTTGTTAATTGAGTTGAGTATTTATTTTCTGAGGTTTTGAGTAACAGTGTTTCTGATGAAGTCTTTGTGATGAATAGCGACTATTAAAGTTTAACTACACTAAAAACTACATTTTGGATGGTGCCTCAGTACTTTTCCAGTGTTGTTTTGGTTATTTGTTTTTTGATACACTGGTGCCAGGAAGTACTTGTTTTTTTAATGAATTTCTTGCACATGATGCAAAGCTGAGGCACTGCTTGCTAAATATTATTATGTGAATTATATATTTTTTTGCAAATACAAACTATAGGGTTTCCTTATATGCCAATGTAGTGTATATGTGAGTCTGAGAAGCAGAATCGATGAGCATATTCACAATCAAATTTCTTTTCTTTTCTGGATAACATTAGGACACACCTTCAGACTACCTAATGAAAACTGTATAGATAGTGGAAGAAGGACGAGAATAGTGCAACAGGTCCAAAGTCAGACTGCAGTCACAGTATGTAAATCATTCCCTTCTTGTACACAAAATATTTTGCTAATGCCTGGCAAGCAAAGTGATGAGAAAATAAGGCAAGGGGTCAAAGAAAGATAGCGATCTCATCTATCTTATCAGGGCAGGGGACAATGGGGGAGGTATAAGTAGCTGAGAGACATTAAAGGTAGAGGTTCAGAGGCCCTTCTGTGGTCCGCTGTGTGGCAAGAGCTGCTTGGTGTGATGGGGAGGGATTTTTTATTAAGTTCAGTTCTTTAGGAGGAGAAGGAGGATTGTAGTTCCATTAGGTAGTGGGGGAATTCATATATTTTAGGAGCAAGGATGGAGAAACAGTAGTTGGTGAAGTGTAGCCTAGTTTGCATGAGTTGAAGTGGGGAGTTGTTTGGGAGATGTGCCTGAGGTTGTAGTCTGGTGTTTGGTAGCTGGTGATGGGAAGGAAGTTGCAGAAGTTTGAAGGTGAAACCCCAGGAGCAGGTGTACTCTCTGCTCCACAGGGGCCATTTGTTTTTTTTGAGGGTGAGGTAGTGGTGCTCATTAGGGAGGTTAGTTAGTAATGAAGTGGCACTTTTGATAATCTGCAGTGTGGGAGGAGTTTTTTTTCAAAGCAGTGGCTGTTATGAGAAGTCTATATTCAAACTGAACCAGATGGACTCTTTTGCCTATAACTGCCCTGACTGGACAATTTACTGGTGAAGGAAGTCTCAAGACACAGAATATTTTATTCCCGTTTAAAATAAAAGTTGTTGATGCTATCTCTAAAGTGATTGCCTCATGGATACCTTATATATGTGAATACTATTTGTGCATAACATTTTTTTGCCTAATTTCTGCTATTACATTTTACAAAATAAAACTGTTTACAACTGCCCTGCAGAAAAGCCAGTTAAATTATATTTGTATTTCCATATCCTTTCTAAAGTATTCTTAAGCCTATCCTATTTCATCTTACCTGTAGGACTAATCTGTTGTACTCCAACAAGAATCAAAGGATTATTTTAGAACCATTAGATTTTAAAGTAAATCATTTTGCATTCATCTTGAGTTTTAAGCTTATATGTCCACCGTCATAAAGTCTAATTTAGCTTTGCTCCCACACTGTAACATCGTGTAGCATGCTTTTTACTCAAACAGAAAATAATTGCTTTTTTTAAATTGTGCCAAAAACATTTTAGGACATCCTTTAATGTAGTCCCTTTATAAGCTAGGATGAAAATGAACACACCTTTCTTCTAAACTGGTACACTTTGGAAAAGCAGAGCTTCAGAAATGTACAATAAATATTTCATAATAATATGACAGCTCACACAGAAATTACATTTCTTGACTTGTTAAGGGCAGCTGCTACAATACATTTTATTTTTTGGCCTATTAAGGTCATAGTCTACATCACACAGATGTAGCCATGTTCAGAATCTTAGAGCAGCTGTTACAAATCAAACTGAAAATTGTATGTTGCATTTTATGGTCTTTCTATGTTCATTTAGTACAACAACTAGAAACTGCCATGTATTGACCTTCGTGATACGACATAGAGATTTTTATTCTTAATAGGCACATTCTTTAAGCTAGACTGTTGATTTCAAATGGTCCTACAATCTGAGTTTGCTCACTGTTCAGCAGAAAAATTGCAACTCTGTAATGTACTCATCGTAACCACTTGGCAATTTTCCCATTATTTTGGCACTCTTTATTTTAATTCTCTGGAGTCCTCTGTTCTGAGCAAGGATACTCAAGATTATGGTATGCCTGCTTTAAACACTGTGACCACTAGATGGAGGTAAAAACAAGAGTATTAAAGCAAGCAGTATATCCCAAAACCCCGACCTTCTATGATTCAAGCCATACTGTTATTACAGACAATGACACTAAGGTGTATTCACCTGGAATAATCCCCAAAGCAAGCACCATTTCAGTGTCATGGCTTAAATAACTTCTCATTAACTTAATCTATGAATTATTTGGTGGTCTATGGCAAGTTACATCTTCATGGAATCATGCAGTTAAACTTCAATTGCAGTCTTGTAGATAAAAAAAAAAAAAAAAACTACTATTTGTAACCTCATGTCTAGGAAAGGCCAAATCTGTTTATCATCTCAGGATGGAGAGCGCATAGTTTATCTGAAGGTAAAATGGTGTTATCACCAAAACAACAGAAAGAAAACTGACGAATTATTGAGTGTCTCACATTATTTTGCTACATTTTTTTCACCTATGGGTAGATTCCTAAGTTAATACTATGAAAGGGAGTAGGAGCTACAGTAAGCATGCATACAGAATGTCAAGAAATGTGTCAAAACTATTCTGATTTACACAAGTGACAAAGCTATACCATGCCCCAGTTGTACCACCCTAGAAGTGTCATAATCTTGTCCAGAAATTATATGTGTTTGTTGTCTCCTGGAAGTTTCCAGTCTTGACCAAAAGGGATATGCTGACATCGGGGTCTCTCCATTCTGTTGCACCTCTAAGTAACATTATTTTGGCATCTCCCATTTTTTAGCTACCTAGAAGTGGCAACAATATTGGATATCAAGTGCAAATATTGTATCCTACCACTATGATGATAACCTCAGAGACATTGGAATTATGATATTAAGCCATATTGTGAAACAAAATTGTAGGCATTTCATTATTACAGTACCACAGAATATACTTTTTATTTGTCTTGCTAAACTTAGAGATAATACAATCACAAATATCAATAAAAGAGCTACAGAAATGGTCATGTCTGCCTGAACATATAGTGGCTGCTTTATATCATGGAGGCATTCTAAGTTATAGCCAAGTATGACAATATGTGTATATTTTATGAACAGCACTGGCAGTTGAAAACAATTTTAAAACGTCCATAATAAGTGTTCCTAAATATATTTTCTGTAAATAAGAAAAAATAGGATAGCTCTTGAGAAGGTAGTTTATGTAATGGCTTGTAGGATTTAGTTCTAGTATTCTGGTGCTGTTTTGGAATGATATTTCAGCAGCTACTAGTGTGTATGGTGGCCTAACAAGCAGGTTCACATCCACATTTTGTAAGAATAAAAGGGGCTGCTTAAGTATGGGACAGTAGCAACCACTGAGCAATTTATAGGTCATCACACACAGAAGGAAAGAGATATACTGTCCACTGGGAGCCAGCTGTATTGTGTTCATACATTCATAGGTAGGTACTAGGCTATTTGCCCGAAGGCATTTATAAGCCTAACCAGAATGTGTTGGCTTTCACTGCCCCCTTAGATTAGTTCCCTGTGCCTCTGTCCAGCAGAGCCACTGAAGTGATCCCCGGGGTGAACTTTCTGTTTCCCATCCACTCATCAAGGTTTCTTTTGAAGAGTGTTAGCAAGGAGCTTTTCTAATGTAGATTGGAATCTTGTTCCAAAGCATGGGAAGTCTCTGGGACAGGACTCTATCCCTCCAGCACATCCTATTTATTGTTGTGGTGTGGTTTAGATCCCTAGAGTATGTGGCTCGAGGGGATAAGGTTTTCTTTAGGTGGAGCATGTCCATCAATTCTGGGTTGTACATGCCCTTGTATGTCAGGCAGAGATCACCCCTGAGTAGTTGGTATGCAACCGAGTACAGCTGGAGTTTCTTCAGTTGAGCTGCATAGGGCATCTGTTTCAGGCCAGTGATCCTCTTGGTGAGGTACTTCTGTGGTCTTTCCAGCTGTTGCAGGTGTCTTGTAAGGTACATCCCAAATGGGGAGTTGTACTCTATGATGGGTCTGATGAATGATGATCTGGATGCAAACCCTTTTGTGATTAGGTGGGTCATGTAGAAGGATTTTCTAACCACTTTGGCAATGTGATTATCAAAGGTGAGATTACTATCTACTTGGGTCCCCAGATCCCTTATTATGTCTTCTGTATTTAGGGGACTACCACCTATGTGGCAGTTTGTGTGTGCTTTGTTTTTTCTAAAGGGGATGACTATGCACTTTTTAGCATTTAGCTTGAGGCCATGATTTTGACACCAGGTATCCGTCTGTTTGAGACCCTTTTGGAGGATGTCTTTGTCAGCCAGAGAGACAATTATAGCCCCTAGTTTGCAGTCATCTGCGAACTTGGTCAGCCATAGTCCTCCTATGCTTGCCTGTACCTCTGAGAAGTATATGCCAAACAGGAGGGTTCCTAGGACTGAGCCCTGGGGAATGCCACTTTTAACCAGTTTAGAGTCGGACCTACCTAGCTCCCGCAACTCTCACCATGTGGGTTCTGTCCATAAGCCAGATGGCAACCCATCTTGTGACCTAGGGGTTTATGTTCAGGCTGGTGAGCTTGTCTATAATACCAGAATGGGGAATGGCGTCAAAGGCCTTTGGGAGGTCTAGGTAGGCTGTTCACATTACAGTAACACTTAGCACGTTACAGTAGGACATTACTGTAAGAAAGGAGCATTCCTGAGGTGCACCATGATGTATTAAATGTAATGTTTTATTTTCAATTTTTTTGAAGTGAATGCAAGTCAAACAGATGGAAGGAATATTCAAACATGGCAATAGAACATTTATGGCAATGACTTTCATAGCTTCTGTTGTTAACAGGTGGGCAAGGCTACTCTGAGCTGTGTGAATACATTTTTTGTTTGGAATTTGATGTGTGGTAGAAAAGAAAATGTTTGATCTAACAGAGGGCCCTGATATTTTTATTTAGTGACATAAAAAGGATCGTAAAAATGCAGATGTTTTGTTGATGCCAATCTTCCATTTATCTGAGATAACATAACTGTAAAGTTTGGATTATTTGGTATTTAAATTAGTTTATTGCAGCACATTCAGCTCCAAAGTGGCCTAAGCTTGTATAGACTGTGCTGTTTCTACCAGATTGACATTATGTAAGAAATGTTTCAAGAAAGTAGAAACCACCACATTAACAAAAAAAAAAGTTGTCTAAAAGTCAGATGTTGATGCCAGTTTGACATGTTGGCACATCTAGAAAACTAAGTAGCGCTTAAACTGCTTGTGAAGAAGCCAGCATGACAGCAAAATGACTGTTCTCAGAAAAAATACTTTGCTGTGCCTCTAACGATAAAGTAGGTACTGTCACTGAAACAGTTCTCTGTGCTTTTAAAGGAACAGATTGAACATATGATGGTGATAAAGAAATGATAAAACAATGTCAAACTATACAATACATGAGTACTACTTTAAAAAAAGTATACTGCCGTTTAGGAGTTTATTTTAAGCACATTGCTCATAACAGCATTAACCTTTCTATTTAGTTTTCGACTGAATAGATAAACTGAACAGGGAATACACACAAACATATTTACTGTCACTGTAACAGTTGCATTTGCTAAACACAGCACAAAATGCTGAACAGTGCCTTAATGCTGAAATGCAAGCTGTTTTTTAAACTACAAAGGAATGATATTTCTGATTTTAAGAAGGCTAAAATATGTGGGCAAGTGCTGCAGTACTATGTTATACTTCTAAGACAAGTTAATCATGATGTCACATATGTAACATTAGCACTAATGCAAAGTGAGGCAACGCCATCCCGTGCCACTGTACCAACACCTGCTGCCTATGATGATACTTTCACCGACATACTATAAAGCAGCTTCCTCTGTGGCCTTCTTGCAGAAATCACTTGTCTGATGTTAGAGTGAAACAAGTGAGTGTCTATGGCCATAGTTTGGGGGACTTTCTACCTTCCTCGGAGCTATATCTTCATAGAATTGATATATATGTGTATATATGTATGTATGTGTGTATATATATATATATATATATATATATATATATATATATATATATATATATATATATATATATCTCTGTATAGGATCTGGACTCATGCTTGACTAGCATATGTCCGAATCACAAAACATCGAACACACATACACGAAAGTGCTTAACGTCGAAAAGCGCTTCCGTGTATGTGTGCCTGTTTCGTAGATCGGACTACAGTGTGGGTAAGGGAAAATTCCCTTTTCCCCACTGTAGTGCAATCTCGGAGTTAGAATTTTAAAGTAGGGGGGGTGTGTGGGGTGCAGGGGGACGTAGATTTTTTTTTTGAACTACACATACACGGAAGCGCTTTTTGATGTTAAGCGCTTTCGTGTATGTGTGTTTGATGTTTTGTGATTCGGACATATGCTAGTCGAGGTGTCCTAGATCCATATATATATATATATATATATATATATATATATATATATATATATATATATATATATATATATATATATACACATATATATATGGGTCTACCTGACTTGGTCGACATTTCATTTGATTGACAGTTCATTTGGTCGACATTTCATTTGATCGACAAGCATTTGCCCCCTTCCCCAATGTTGTGCAACCCTGGAGTTGATATAGTTAGGGGGGGTGGGGGGCACAGCCCCCCCACATTGGGGGGTGGGGCAAAGCCCCCTACTTAAAATGCTTGTCGATCAAATGAACTGTCGACCAAATGAATATTCGACCATATGAAATGTCGATATATATATATATATATATATATATATATATATATATATATATATATATATATATATATACATATATTATATATTTATATGTATGTTTGTATACATACTTAAGGGTTCACTACTGGTACTCAAGTCCCAAATGCTTGAAAACTGCTGTCTCAAAGCCAGGGACACAAGTAATTTGTAGTTTGTATGGGCTGCTGTTTGTGCATAAACATATATATGAGTTTGGGCTAACAGTTGTTGGAGGGAGCAGCAGAGGGCTTTTATGGTTAGGGAGCAAGAGGAGAGTTTGAGTGTCAGGGAAAGGAATTTTAGGGTTAGGTAATGAGAAGGAAGTCATATGTTTAGGGAGAGGAATGGGAGCTTTCAGGTTAGGGAGTGATGAAATTCTGCAACCCCAGTAAAACTTGTAACAGTGTAGGAACTATTCCAAGGCAAATTACATTTTATTAAGTGATAACCTATCAAAATTCCAAGCCCCTCCAAACCTGATAATACAGCAGCCTTTGTGGAACTGTTCACAGAAAGTCTGTACCACCATGTTAATGTTAGTGTAGAGGCTGGTGTAGCTACCAGAAGTGAGCTCAAAACAAACTCTAGAAACAAACCATCCAGATGGAATCCAAATCCAAAACTAAACAGGACATAGAACAAAAGAAAACAAGTCAGAGCTAAACACGCAAAAAGATAAAACATCTCTCATTAAACAAAACAGACAACTAAGAGGGTGAATTAATTCCAAGAAATATTATTCTGGGGTAAAGATAAACTTCCCAGGCCACAGACAACCATAAGACCTTCTTTAGCTATATCAATAACCTCAAGGGCATCAACAACTGTGTGCCAAAATGGTAGTAAATGGAGCCACATTCACAGAGTCTGGAGATACAGCAAATCTACTGGCTGACAAATTTAGCTCCAACCTATGTCCCCACTCACTCCCAGCTACCTCCCAAGAAATATCATCTAACATAACCCATCCAACTATCAATACAGAGTAAGTCCTACCTGGGTTCTCTAAGGCCAAGAAGCCAGCTTCAATAGGCCATGATAATATCTCAAAATTCCTTTTAAATAGTGTCAAATATGACTTATCAGAGCTACTGGTGTCACTATTCATCTGTACAGATGGAGGAGGACTGCAACGGTCATCCCTCTGTACAAAGGTGGACTATCAACAGATCCCAGGAACTACAAACCCATTAGTCTGATTAGTCTCATATTCAAAGATATGGAAAGAATTGTCATGGAAAGGATTAACAATAACATAGAAAACTTTCAGACAGTGGACCCCACCC
>NC_056741.1:238600933-238658433 GCF_019279795.1 Protopterus annectens | reverse complement strand
GTGCAATAAAAACAAAGTGTATGCTGCGTGTGCGAACTTCCCACAGAACTTCAGGGTCAAAGATGATTGACGGAGTGTGTCTGCAATACTAGGATCCCAGTCTGTTCTCTGATTTGTATTTCCTAATCTTTTTAGACTATATTAGGAAATATCCATCTCATTTCCCAAACTGCTGATCCAGCATTAACTATCAAAACTTGACTTGAGCAGAATTTTGTTCCTGTCCTGGCTATGTCTAGGTTCATAGCAATCGCAACCATGCACTGGGTCAAAACGGCTGGATGAACACAAAAATAAAGTTCCACTAAAACTGTTAGCTTTCACCCAAAGGCTTCTTTCAGTAGTATAAAAAAAACATCCATTGAGTTTAAATACAAAAAAATAAAAATGATAGGTCAAAAAGGTAATCATAAAAATTTTTAAAAAATATTATATTAAAATTTCATTATCTGCAATATTCATACAATAATCAATACTGACATACAAACACATCACTTTTGTCTAAAAACATCTCCTCTTTCTCTCAGGGCAGGGCATGTTTACCTTTTTCATTAAGCCAGGAGTTTTATTTTTCTTTTTTTTTTGTGGTGGTGATTATCATTTTTCATTTTTTCATTTCTTTTCTTTTTTTTTTTTTTTTTTCATCCAGCTCCAGTTTGACCCAGTGCATGGTTGCACTGTTTATTATTTATTTGTGTTTTATATCCATTTTGCTTGCTGGGTCGTTGTGTTTTTTTTTTATTTTTTTTTTTTTTTTGTCTAGGTTCATGTTTATAAGTTATGAGACATTTCCCTGTGAGGACAATTGGCTGGGGACACATCGCTAATTATAATTCTGCTGCACAAACAACATTGCAGTAGCAAGTTTCCTGTGAGCACAGAGAAGCACACAGAACTGTGCCCACAGCTGGAATAAACAAGTGTAGATGAGGGAGCACTATCAAACCCCCCATACCTTATAAACAGCAGACAGTATCATAGACACCAACAGCAGTGGTGCCTGTGGGCATGTCAGAGGCAGAGAAAGTGCAGGGTCCAATTTGAAGTGTCTTGGTGTACATTAAATGCTTATGCAATTACAACTTGTATAAGTGTGCAAACAGCAAATCCTCTACATCGCTGTAGTCACATTTATGCTGCAATATGTGTTTTATGTGATGCTATCTAGAAACAATGGCTCTCTCAGGGATTAACAGGCATTCCCCGAAGCAGGGGTTCTCTGTATGCATTTGTTAAATTGTGTTCTTGCTGCATCATGGTAAGAAGTTTAGTGAAATGCATGGTAGGTGATCCAAATAACAGTTTCAGCCACTGGAGGCAGGCTGTCATATGGTTGTTAACTCATCCATGCAAGATTCAGGTCACACAACTCACACCAGTCCACTAACACTCATCTGCAGTTGGCTATTCCAGTTTTAAACACAATGAGTTTTTTTTTTTGGGGGGGGGGGGTTCCCCCTCTGCATCATCTTATGATACCCTACCTACTGCCCCACATTGATCTCAGGGTCTAACAGCCTCCTTCTACCCCCTGGACTCAGCTGATAATCGAACAAAGGTTGTTTCAGCTTTATTTAGAGCTTTTTTTCTCTGTACCACTGTAGAGACTTGTGCCTCTGGGCATTTCCTGCAGCCATGTGTCTGTTCAGCAGAACTACAGTTTAGCCACCTGTCTCCAACCAATTTTCCCTGCAGGGAAATGTTTCCCAACCTACAAACCAAAATCTACCATTGTTACACCATTTGTTTTTTTTCATTGTTCAGGGATACAAATGGGACAACACTAGTAAAGGACTGGCCCTTCTGCTTCAGGTCCTATAAAGACAATGGAGCCAACAACTCCGCTGAGTATATCCTGATGGCTGGAGCAGAATGCAGATTTCTCATGGCTTACTTAATGGATAGTTATCTTGGGGCATTTCTACAGGGGTTCATAGATTTGCTCATCAATTCAGTGCCTTGTCACTGAAGACTTTAGTTCCTGTAATGATGGAAATTGTGGACTTAGCATAGATCACATGGAAACTGTCTAGGGTTTTTACTTTTCCTTTACGTAGGGGGGGGTCCTTTGACACACACATATATGGGGTATACTCCATATTTGCCTTTCTCACTCATTGTGGTTATATCATACTGTTCTGGCAGAGACATTTCTATGGATGACTACAAAATATAAAAAGGCACAGTCCGTCTCATAAAAGTAGCTCAAAACAACCCAAAATATAAACAATGAAACATCAAGCACCTAACATAGCAATGAAAATACACTAATAAAATAAAATAAAATAAACCAAAGCAGATAAAAGTGGCGCACAGTGTTTAATAAGAAAGATGAGTGCTTTCACAGTTACGAACTGTTTCATCATACCTACCTACATATATCAACTAAATGTTACATAGCATATAAAACCAACACCTCCTTAAAATGCCATAATTAAAATGTAACAGCATCAACAGTGACATTAACAGAACTAACTTCCTATGCAGATTAATTCTACCTACACATACAGACCACAAAAGCAGGAAAATATAATCCAGCATAAAACTGCATACATAATATCACTATTAAACAATCAAATACTAAAAGGTCAAAAACAAATAAAACAATATTAAAAGTAAATAAATCCTTTCACACTGAGTAGCATTCACTGGTCAATTGACCAATCACATAACAAGATAATTGATAGGCATTTCAAGTATAAGCATTTCTTAAAGGATCAAATACAGACAAAGACGAAAAGCTATACAATGAATACCTATAATTAACATAAAATAGAAATGTAAAAATAAACAATATATATGTGTAAAAAAATGTAAAGAGTGTGTATAAAAAGATGTATTACAGATCAAATAACAATCAGATTTAATGAGGGAGTGATCGTGCCTTGAGTACAGGT
The DNA here is from genome assembly GCF_019279795.1 of Protopterus annectens. NCBI lineage: Eukaryota > Metazoa > Chordata > Ceratodontiformes > Protopteridae > Protopterus > Protopterus annectens. Next base: position 238,655,536 of record NC_056741.1, on the reverse strand, counting down.
TTCAATGAAACCATACCATTTAACTCTGGTTTATTATATGATTGTTATTTTAATATCCAACCCTGCTCCCTCAATTCATTAAGAACTTATTAGATATATATATATATATATATATATATATATATATATATATATATATATATCACTATGAAGGGTATTAATCTCTTTCAGCACATCGTTCTCAACAGGAGAGGAAAAAGTCAGTCAATAATCGTACATAATCTAAACCCATTTGAATATTCACATCTCCACCTCTAATATCTGAATAAATTAACTCTAAGACAAAAAAAATGTATGCTACTGGCTAGATTCATGAACATGTAAAGCTAAAGCATTACTCAGCTTACTATTTTTTATATCATTTAGGTGCCTAAGAATCTTATCCTTAAAACATCTATTTTTTTGCCTATATAAAACACATAACAAAATTCACAAAACACATTGTACACCAAATTCTTTGTCCTACTATCAGCATAAAATGAGCATTCAATAGAATGATGTAGGGTGTTCAAAAAAGTAGTTGGAATAGATATGTTGACAAGCTATACACTTCCTACAGGGATAAGTACCCTTATTATAAGAAGAAAATGAATCAATTGTTTTATTATGATTCCTATAACACAGTTGGCTTTTAAGGGAAAGGATGTTGCAAAAACAAAACTTAAGTGCTCTCCCCTACCAAATCCTTAAGTTCAGGGCAGCAAAGTAAAATCCCCCAATTATATTTCATGATGTCACATACAACATTAATATCATTAGAATAAGTGAAAAGACACCTCAATTCTTTCTTTTCTTAGGGTCCCACAGCTTCCATACTGGTAGATGGTGGTAAATCAGAAAAGTAGGGGATAGCCTTACCTGTACACTCAGATCTCACTTGAGATATACATAAGTCTATCTCTTGTGAAGAATAGCGTCTCGGCAGAAATTCTTGCTTAAGGTAAGAAAACACTTGTTCTAATGATGTATCATCAGTATGAAAACACATCACTCTTAAAAATTGTCCCCAGAGCACATTCCTAGGAATGTGTCTGGGGTGCATACTACTCTTATGTAAGTGAGAATTCTTCTTACAAGATTTCCTGTACATTTGCATCTCAAAACCACCTAAAATATCCCTACTCACAGTAATGTCCAAAAAAATCTATCAATGTATAAGAGGTCTTAACACTAAACTTTAAAAAATCTGTAGTACTATGCACATAATCAACAAATTCCTTGAACAACTCATATGGACCATTCCACAGCAAAAAAATATCATCCACAAAACTTTTATAGTGGATGATATATTCAGCAAAGACGTTGTTATTAAGCACCCAATTCTGTTCCCAGTGAGCTAGTACTAAGTTGGCGTAGTTATTCGCACAAGCTGTGCCCATAGCTACGCCATCTCTCTGTAAATAAAAAGTCTCTCCAAATACAAATTGTTGTTCAAAACCAGTTCTACCAATGTACAAATAAGCTCAATTTTACTATTAGAAAAAATGAATCATTTGTGTAGAGATGATCTCACAAACTCAACCCCCACATTGTTAGGGATAAATGTAAAAAGTGAGTTCACATACAGTGTAACAAATAGTAAGTCCTTGTCAGCAGTTAAATGATGAATACTCTTATACAAATCAATCAAAAAAATCTTGGTATCTTTTAAGACAGAACCTACATTATCTAACACTGGTCGTAGTGTCTTTTCTATAAAAATAGACAAGGGGTCTGTAGTCCAACCTTTACTGGAGAGTATCAGGTGCATAGGTGGACTATCAAGGTTCTTATGGATCTTGGGAAGTCTATATAATACTGGGACAATCGGGTGTTCAACAGAAAAATAATTTTGTAAATCCTCGTTCATGCCCATCATAAATAAATCAAACAACAAAAAAGATACTTTTATCATTTATAGCTGTCACTTGTTGTTTAAGAATAGAGAGATAAGTGACTTCATCCCCCAAAAGTTCCTTTATGCTGGAGATATAAAAATCTCTGTCCATCACCACGATTCCACTGCCTTATCCGCTGGTAGAATCTCAATAGAATTAAGACCTATTGATTCTTGTAAAGCAACTATTCATCCTCAGTCAAATTATAGAAAGAAAATGCATGCTTACTAGTAGATCCTAATCTAATCTGTTAATCACAAACAGTAGTAAAAGCTTCAATGATAGGATGCATCACTGGAATAAATGTACTGGGTTTCTTAAAACTAACAAATGCTAAAGACTGACTAGAAAGCATCAGCAAAACAGACAAATTCCTAGTAAAGAATCTAAGATCAGTGAGTAACTGTGTTAAATTAGACCTCTGTGTTGGAACAAAAGAAAGTCCTCTACTTAATAGTGTTTTCTGGTCTAGAGTCAAAGGGACTGACGAAATGTTGAAAACTAAATAATTTACATTTTGCTGCATATCGTCATTCGAGTGCACCTCTCCATGTATTGTTGTTTGTGGCATACACATCCTCTCCTCGACCAACTCCTGGATCTCCCTGGTCTGTGATCCATAACTATGGGGAGAGGCTCCTGTAGAGAAAAAAGGGGGGGTGCTAGTAGGAACAGATGCAGCAGCTGCCATCTGTGATGTCCTAATATGGGTAGTCTGATGAGCAGAGTATGTCTCAGATGAAACATTATTAGTTATAGTAGTTAAAGTATTATCAACATGTTCAACATTACCATTTGCAGGTACTGGTCTCCGTTCATCCCTTGGCCATGAAAAAAATGTGCCCCTTCTAAAATCCATAATGTCTCTTTGTAACTTCTTCAGCTTGGTGGCTTGAAGTCTTTTTTCAAAATTAATAACTTGCTCAATAACTCATCCAGTCTGGTTGCAATTGTTTCTATTGAGAACTTATTATATATATGTATCACTATGAAGGGTATTAATCTCTTTCAGAAAATCATTCTCAACAGGAGGAAAAAGTCAATCAACAATCATATATAATCTAAACCCAATTGAATATTCATGGCTTGCCACTGTTTTAATAGCTCAGGATGCATGGCTCCATATGTTGGCATTTTGAGGAGACATAGCCTTCTCTGTACCCCCTTGTGATAGAATAAAGCCTCCAAATGTATCCTCTGCCATTGCAATTGTTTGAATTTAAAAAGTTTTGTTTCCAACTCTCTCAGCAGGATAAAAAATGCAGCTTGTGTATTATGCTCTAAACCAAAGATGAATTAGTTGCTTCCAGAATTACACAAAGGAAAGGATTAGTTTCAACATTCAGAATCCATTGCAGTCTATCCAGTCTATTCGGGTTATAATCCATTTCAATATTCATACCTTCAGCCATGTCCCAATGGAAAGACCAATAAAAATAGAACAAAAAATAAAAAGGCACAGTTCGTCGAGTAAAAGTTGGTCGAAACAAGTAAAAAAATAAACAATAAAAGATTGCACAACTAACACACTAATAAAACAAAATAAACCAAAGCAGATAAAAGTGGTGCACAGTATTTAATAAAAAAGGTGAATGCTTTCACAGTTAAGAAATGTTTCATCAGACCTACTTACATAAAACAACTAAATGTTACATAGCAGATAAAATCAATGTCTCCCTAAAATGTTATAATTAAAATGTAACAGCATCAACAGTAACATTAACAGAACTAACTTCCTATACAGATTAATTCTACCTACACATACGGACCTCAGAAATAGGCTAATATAATCCAGCATAAAACTGCATACATAACATCACTATTAAACAATCAAATACTAAAAAGTCAAAAACAAATAAAATTATATTAAAAGTAAATAAATCCTTTCACAAACAAGTCATACACACATTACATGATGGGCGTGGCCACTGAGTAGATTCAGTGGTCAATTGACCAATCACATAACAACAAGAAAATTGATAGGCATTTCAAGTATCACAGCATTTCTTAAAGAAGCAAATACAGCATCAACAGTGAGATTAAGAGCAACTAACTTCCTGTACAGATTAATTCTGTTTACAGATACGGACCTCAGAAATAGGCAAATATAATCCAGCATAAAACTGCAAACATAAAATTGCTATTAAACAATCAAATACTAAAAGATCAAAATAAATAAAATGATATTAAAAGTAAATAAATCCATTCACAAACAAGTCATACACACATTATATGATGGGTGTGGCCACCGGGTACATTCAGTGATCAAAAAGAAAATTTATAGGCATTTCCAATATTACAGCATTTCTTAAAGAAGCAAATACGAGCAAAGATGAAAAGCTATATAATAAGTACCTACACTTAACATAAAAAACAATGTAATATAAAAATAAATAATATATATGTGTAAAACATGTAAAGAGTGTGTATAAAAAGATGTATTACAGATCAAATAGCAACCAGACTTAATGACTCAGTGAAACCAAACCATTTAACCCTGGTTTATTATAGGATTGTCATTGTAATATCCAACTCTGCTCCCTCAGTTAAGTTCTATTATTCACATCTCCACCTCTAATATCTGAATAAATTAACTCTAAGACAAAAAATGTAAATTTATGCTGCTGGCCGGATTCATGATGCTATTTTGTTTTATTAGTGTATTTTCATTGCTGTGTTAGTTGCTTGATCTTTTGTTGTTTATGACTACAAAATACTTTGTTTCCATCTAGGGTTTATCACCCAGTATTAAGGTGGTTCAGTTTTCCATTGGTGACTAGACTCCCATACTGAGCCATCTCCAATGAGACTGTCATGCTAATGATCTGGATGCACAGATGATGTTTTACAGTCAGTCTATTTTGCATTTTCTCATACTATGCTTATTCATGTAGATCTAACCCCAACTGAATCTAAGAGAACAGATGTTAAAATGCATTTGTATAATAAACTTGGTTTGGATGCCCATTGCGTGGCACACCATTCAGGTCTCACATAAGCAGGCACTGTTCTTGTCTAATGACATTTCGACTTGTTACATTGTTCAGCCAACCTTTTCAGCTGTCTGTAAAGTCCACCATGTCTAAACACTTGCAAAGTAATTTCTTCCTCTCAGTATGAGGAGGTCGAAGGTGTACGTGGTTAAGGGTTCCAAAATTAGCTTTTCTCTTTCATCATGTGTTTCTGAAGTGTCTAATCGTTGGCAGATTGCAGAACCTTCAGAGTGTTACTGGCTAACCTTTGTTGATGTCAGCCATGAAAAGAACATAAATGTGATCTTTGCTGACTGTCTTACCTATTGTAGACTAGATTCCAGTCCTACAAAGCTTGTTATAGTGTGTTTGGAGACCCTGGTCTAGTGAGTTTCCAGATATTGCCGGCTTCTTTATAAGAAGGAGGTCTTTCCAATTTTCCTAACTTGGTTACAACTCTTGAAAAAAAACCTCTTTTAAGTCAGTTAATATGCAGAACTACATAAGCCTTCTTTTTATCTAAAGGGTTATTGAGATGGTTGTTTATAGAAAGTTAAACCCTCACTTAACATCCAGTAATCTCTACAATCCTTGTCATCCTGGACCTGTTTTAGATCTAGGTATACATCCTGAGTTGGTCTTCATTAGAGTCACACATGACCTGTTCATGGTAAAGTATCATAATTTGCATCTCGTCCTGTCTTTTTGATTTTTTAACACTTAGAACCAAGGGATCCTCCTCAAATTCCTGTGAATGCACTGTGAAATTTATAACACAGTTCTTTTTTGTTTTTTTCTGTTACATTTTGGGAGAAGGTGGTTCCAGTTATAGTCTTTCAAGAGCCAGCCCCTGATATGTGGAGCTCTATGATATTTAATTTTGGCTCCCTGATTATTCATTGCATGCTTGCTTCATAACAGATGCTTCTTGGGAGAGAATCCTTCATTAGAGCACTTTTCTTCAGGGTCCTAGTACCCATACTGTAACAGAAATAAAGCCAATGATGCAGATCTTGCCTTTTTAAGACCACCTTCTAGTAATGGTATCATGCAGATATGACATGCTGTTAACATACATGTCCCAACATGTTTATCAGTGTCATGGAGGTTGGGATTATCAGCATCATAATTAGCTCTCAAAGCCAAATGGAGGGAGATATGGTGTAATATCAAAGATAAAAATGGAACAAAAAGTGGTGGTATGAGAAACACACAACAACAAATCTTGGTCATGCATTCGTGACTAACAACATATAAACATCATATTCATTGCAGCTGCGACTTCATGGTGTGAAAAAAATGAGAAGTCACATGGCAGCACATCCAGGGATATTGAAATGGAGGTAACAGACTACAGGTATCTCAAGGAGAGGGTGTACCAATGTGCCTTCCAGATGAGATATTAGTCCTTATAAGGAAGTTACAAGATGGCGACATTCCGTTATGAAAAATGCCTACGTCACATCTTGCCATCAAAGTTTTAGACAGTCTGCATATATGTTACACCAAGAGAAAAAAAAATGCCTTACACCTTTTGAAGAATAAGTCATGATGTAACAAATGCTGAACTGCGTCGTAAAGATAGCTATAGTTGAGTGAATTCTAACCTGTTCTGCAATCAGTTTCTTCACAGTAATTACAGAAATCTACACTATTTGAAAACCATGTAGCTAATGGCTGCTTAGTCACTAGTGTACTCACATTAGTCTTAGCAGAAACCATAAACAGGGTCTCATACCATATGCTTTCAACCTATAGGACCCCCTCCATGTCCCAGGAAACCCATACTACCTATCTCAATGTACTAGAGTGCCTCACCCTTTAACCTAATACAATATTCTTGGTGGACCACAACTATTCCTCTATAGATTCGGAATTCTACACCACTTCTAATGCACAAGCCCATTGATTCCTGAACTTTGTTAATATCAGCATACTGGAACATTTGGTCCATTATCCTACCAGAGGTGCAAACATCCTTGACCTTGTACTCACGAACATGGGGGGGGTGATGTTCCTCACCCAGTGTGATGTCTTCTCTTGTCAGATCTGACCATAAGGTAGTACTACTTGAAATAAAAATTAAATTCAGGGATCCAGTAAAAACAAAAACTTTAGAAACTATTCCAAGGCTAACCTCTCTTTCTACTAAACAACACCTTGGCTAAATTCCAAGTACCCCCAAACACAGTGAGCACCATACCATATGCTAAGCTATTTACAAAATCCCTGTACAGCCATATTGATAGCTGTATAGTGCGAGCTCTGCCCACTCATATTAAGAATAAGACAAACTCAAATGATAAGCCACCCTGGTGGAATCACAATATCAATTGGTTATCCAACAAAAGAAAAAAAAATCTTGACCAAGCATAGGAGGAACAAATCATGCACACTAAAAGCACCCTGACCAATCTAAACAGGCAGCTAAGATGGTTAATTAATGCTTCAAAGGCTAAATTTGAAGAAAAAATAGGTTCTGAGCTTTTTACAGCTATGTCCATAACCTCAGGGGAAATAAACAACAATGCACAGAACTTATTGTAAATGGCATCATCCAAACTGAACCAGAGGACATTGCAAACCTTTTGGCTGACAGGTTCAGCTCAAATCCCCATCCCACCCACCCCCCAATAGTCCAAAGGAAATACCACATATCACAATCCCTCCAACCATTACTAGTGAACAGGTCAACAATGCCTTTCCAAGGCCCCAATAACATCCCAGGATGTTTAATACATAGCAGGAAACATGACCTCTATGGTCCACTTGAATCACTTTTCAGCTGGAGCCTTCAGTCAGGTTTTGTGCCCAATGAATAGAAGATGGCTACAGCCATTCCCCTGTACAAATCTGGTCCAACCACTGATCTGGGTAAGTACAGGCCTATAAGTCTTACCAACCTTATATGTAAGGCCATGGAAAGAATCATCATGGACATAATAAATGTGGACATAAGTAACCTGCAAATACTGGACCCATCACAATTCTGCTTTGTTAAAGGAAGGTCATGCCTACTAAATCTGGTGGACTTTTTTGAGAGAGTCACAAAAGCATTTGATGAAGATAAGACTGTGCAGACAACTTACCTCAACCTGGCCAAGGCTTTTGATACAATACCCCACTCAGGCATTGTAGACAGACTCGCTGATTTAGTTATAAACCCTTTTATCACCCACTGGATAGCCAGCTGGCTCCTTGATAGGACCCAGTAGGTCACCAAGATGTCAGCCACTAGCGGAGTCCCCCAGGACTCGGTAATGGGCCTGCTCCTTTTTGGCATCTATTTATCTGAAATGGAAGCAAATGCTGAAGGTTTATGGATGACTAAGTTTTCAGATGATTGCAAGCTGAGGGTTATCATTGACTCCCCTACAGACACTAGCAATCTTTAAGAAGGTCTATCTCTGACTAACAAATGGTGCCAAAGCCATGGTCTTAAACTCAATGGTAAGAAATACATAATTGCGCCCTTTGGGAAGTCAACCATCTCAGCTAATTACCATGTTAATAACATGGCTCTAAGAGTCGACTTAATGGCCAGGGATCTGGGTACACACGTACACAGTAGCCCTACTTTTGACCACCATGTGGACACAGTGGTGAGGAAATCCTATTATTGCACAACTTATAAGTAAGGGCATGGTATCTAGGTCCAAAGATGTCATTATTCCTCTGTAGTCTGCCCTTATCAGACCAGTCATAGAGTACAATGCTCCCTTAGTATGTACCTGACCAGGCATATGCAGCAACTAGAGTGACCTCAGAGGTTCCTTACAAAAAAAATACAAGGCATAACAAACCTGCCTTATGCAGAGAGCCTTAAAGCCCTTTCCCTCTACTCAGTCTCCTATAGATTGCTGAGGGGTGATCTATGCTTGGCTTACAAGGCATCCACAGAGCCCACACTTATGAATCTCCCAAATATTTGTAAGTGAAACAGTACCAGAAATACAAGGTCTAGGGACTTGAATTTTGTCTGTGACGTAAACAGAACTTGCTGGAGAGACAGATATCTGTCCCAGGGACTGCTTGTCTTATGGAACAGGTTTCCAAGTGAAGCTGAGTTCATAGGTTCATAGATTAGTACTAGGCTAACTGCCCTTGCGAGCCATTTTCAGCCTAGCCAATTATCTTGTGAGACTCAAACCCTGCACCTTGTGTTTGCAAGGCAAACACCTTAACCATTAGGCCAACTCCCACCCTCCCAGTTGGTCTATTACCCAGTTTATTGCTACATATACCAGTGGATGGAGAATAATAAATTTATCACAGGCCTGACACCCATGTCCCTTATGGGCAGGGTAGCTTATAAATGCCTGCCTCTCAGTGTCCTATTTGTATACAGGACATCATTATTATTGTGGGAAAACTTGGTTAGGCTTTGAAAGATCCCCCAAGCCATTAGCCTAATAACAATCTATGAATCTATAAGAAGAGACAAAAAGTTACTCATATTTGCTAAAACATTTTTTCCTGGAGATTAAGTGCTTAACTGACTGCTAAGGTACATGGTGTGCAATATTTCATTGTGTAAATTCTTAGGCTGATGAGAGAGTTGCTTAAATGAATCATTTGATTGACTGGTATTTGACATTACCTTGGATATAAACAAAGGATGGATTGGTGGAAAAAAAGCTTCTGTGTTTATAAAACATTGTATAGTGTTCAAAGGTCATATGAGCTAGCAATTCAGACACCCTTGTAGCAGAGGTGATGGCCAACAGCAAGACCATTGTCCAAGTCAAACACTTTAAAAGAGCAGAATAAACCTTCTTGAATAATTGTTGAGTATGTGCCTTCAAGGCAAAGTCTATGTCCCTGGAAAGAGGCAAGTTGTTCTGAGATGCAATATTCTCTTTAAAAACAGCTTCACAATATAAACAAGTGAGGCAGGTCTTAAACAAAGAAGAAAAAAGTACACCTTACTAACTGAAGAGCAATGTAATCCTTGACGATTAAATGAGATGAGATAAAAATAAATCATAGCCTGAAAGCATGCCTCTCAACCTCCTAGCTTAAGATATCTGGACAGAGTCTAAAATAATAAGAGACAAAAGTCCCCAAAACAGGGACAGAATTTAAATGTTGCTCTTCTAAACTTAGAAAGTTGATAGAATAATGGTAATTTGTCCTAGTATGCGTTTTCTGAAGGATATGAAGCCTGAAACTCAAATATATGCCATTATTTAGTGACTTTAATCCTCACTGGTTTTCCAAAAAAACACACATTTTACAAAGAACAGACCAAAAATATGAAGCAAAAATCTGGACATTCTGTGAAAATCTGGACAGTTGAGAGCTATGGCCAAATGCTTTCAGCTTAGTTTAATTTGTTTTTGATATAACACTGTTAAAGAGGAGTAAGATGCAGGATAGTTATTCCCAAGTAAGAACAGTAAGGGAGGAAAGCAATTCTACAAGCCAGTGATATAAAGGTAGGAATATCTTCTAGTTTATTTAGAGACCACTAAATACAATGAAGCATCCTAGAAATATTTTTGAACTCAACCAATACAATCAAGATGGCCTCCCAAGTGTGTCTGCGACCTTGCCAGGCTTGTACTAACTCTATGATGAAAAACAATGCAGAAACACTGTTAGAAAAAATAAGAGCTTGGAGGTTAGTGAAGACAGGTGGGTGTTGTATGCTAGCGAGAAAGAATACACATACCAGATTCATAGTGCTACAACCCAAAATAGACTGGTTTATTGGCTGATTAACAACTCTAGAATGAATGAAGATCTGGATAACCAAATCGCCACCTGACCATCTTAGACCATAGTTATCTTAAGCTGAAAATCTACCCTTCTCAATATTAGAAACTTCACCTTTGAAACTTGTAAAGCATTGACCCCCACATGCAACAAACAAAGAAGTGTATCTGAAAATGGTATTAATGGCTTAGTGGCTGATACCTCATTTGCATCCCTTCCCATAAAAGTACTGTGGAAATCCATTAGAGCTGACTCCATTATGCATGGCCACCACAGCCCATTTGAGAAAATAGATGGAAAGACAGGAAACAGAATTATGGCCTAACACTGAATTATACAAAACGTATCTGTCTAAAAACTAAGTATTTAAAAATGAGCTGCAATACAAAGCAGAAAGGAAGTTAGAAATTGTTATGGGTTTATAGTAAAAGATCAGGGAAGTTGTTAGCATGTATCCTAAATAAGAAGGGACAGACACACATCCATAAAACACAGTGGGAAGGCACACCCATACTATACTCAAAAGCATTTAAATAAATTTATGGGGTATCCATTCTAGATTTGTTCTAGACGGACCTTCTTTCTAGTAACAAATTCTTACTACTCACAAATACGTTAAATAATGTTGCAAGAGACTCACTCTACTCCCAATACATTGCTAAATTCTGGAATAGTATCCTCACACAAATAAAATTCTCCGACGAACTCAAGTGTTTTAAACCACTACTTAAACATCTCAACCAATCCTGGTCCTACACATGCTCATCACCAGGCTAAGACTTTCTGCTCACCTTGTGATACTCTTCAAATACTCTCCTTAAACAGAATAGTCTTACCCTCTCACTGAAATGCCCAAACAATTTTTATACATAACTGCAGCCTGTATAATCCACTAAGCTGCATGTGAACTTTCCCGTTAGTAACTTCTACCTCTGTAAAATCTTAGAATCTATAAATGTAACTACTGTATGTGTGTAAATGTAAATAGAAATGCAACTACTCTGTATTTAACTGGAACTAAGTATAATGCAATATAAAGTATAAGTATAATGCAATGTAAAGTATAAGTATAATGCAATGTAAAGTATAAGTATAATGCAATATAAAGTATAAGTATAATGCAATATAAAGTATAAGTATAATGCAATATAAAGTATAAGTATAATGCAATGTAAAGTATAAGTATAATGCAATATAAAGTATAAGTATAATGCAATATAAAGTATAAGTATAATGCAATGTAAACAAATTGAGCTTCTCTCCCCGGGCCTCCTCTGAAAATGGATATTATCCAGTTGGCCTTTCCTGGTAAACAAAGACAAATAAACAAATAAAATAAATCAAAATAAATTAATTAATAAATCATCACAGGGGCATAGTGTATTAGACAATGGGTTCACAGAATATGTGACATCATAAGAGAGTCTCCCTGGAAAAGACAGAAAACCTCACTGACCCTATACAGAAATATGAAGTTCAGATCACAATCACAGCCTCCTCATCAGGAAAGGCTCTAGAAAAGGAGAGGTTACTAAAATACTTTTATAGAATGTTGATGAATCATTTGCTTCTTGTTCTGACAAACTGACTCAAAGACCCCACAGTCGGCACTGCAGATATGAAGGAAAATCCTGGTGTCTCACAGTAGTTCTGGCATGTGTCACTCATTAATGCAAATGTTATAGTACTGACAAAGACCCTACCTAGCCTCTACATGACTAAACATTTCCCCTTTCACCATACTCATGCTCAAACAGGATTTTTAAAAGGGAAGACTGGACAGTAATAATGAGACATCTACCGTGTATTCATACAGGCTCAGTAGAAGTAGAAAAAAGTGAGTTTGTTGATATCAGTTATGACTTTGAGAAAGCCCTTGATTCCACAGAGTAGCAAAAGCTTTTGACACATTCAGAGGCAATATGCTAGAAAAGAATTAGACTGGGATTCCTGCTGTCCCCATTTTTATATGTAATTGTACTGTTGACATAGAAGGTAAGAAAGCTGTAGTGTTTGACCAGTTTTTACCTTGCCTTAGCTAAGAGGTAAGAAAGAAACTATTCAAGGATGAGTCTGCAGTGCTGACTTACGTTGTTCAAAGTTCCAATTATTCATTTGCTTTTTGAATGATCCTATAATGAGCTGTGCCTTAAAACCAACATAAAACTAAGATATTATCCAGCCCTGAAGAAATGGAAATGGTGCAGAGTGCCTCCCCACTTTTGCCTCTCCACTGGTCTTATAGTCATTCAACCTACCTGATGATTAGAATGCAGAAAGATATAGATAGGGAAGCAGAAACACTGATGATTGTTTGCATTAAGACACACACGGATGTGCAGTAGGAAGGGCAACTCCTGCTGTGAAGCAAGCTGAGATGTGGTTGCAGGGAGGCAGGAAGATTGCTACCCACTTAAAATGTATTTTTATTCAGGGATTTTTTTCCTGAAGCAGATATATATCTCATCGCTCCTTGTTTTTGCCTCATTTTCACCTTGTCTCACAAGATTTTTAGATTTTCTGTTAAATTACTGAGGATTGCACTTAGTCAGAAGTGCCAGGCATCATAGTTTCATAGGTCTTAATAACCAGAATGAGTATTTTCATGTGAAACATGCCATTCAATCAACTTCTCAAGTGAAGCTGAGATGAAAGAATAAGAAGGCATACCTCTCACCTGTCCCTGGTTTCACCTCATCTTTTTGTACTATCCATTGTAAGATTATTATATTTTTCATTTAAATTACAGAGAACTTCAGTCAGTAATGCTGAATGTTATGAGTTTCATACTAGTTACTGTTTATAAAGTGAATATTCATGTACAGAGCTACTGCTCTGTTAACTTCCCAAGCAGATTAGCGTGATAATTTAAAAATCTTAAAAGCAAAGACTGGATGAAGGTCATAGGTATGTACAACCTAAGGAAACTCTCAAAAAAACATCAAATATACCACTGAAGCACTGAAGACAAGGACTGAATCCACTAAAATATTTTAATTAAAAAAATAAGAACCATAGTCTCAAACAATTCCTAGTACAAATGACTTAATCAGACATACTTACTAAATGCATGTTACCTTTAAAATAGTTACCAAAATTAATTCTCATTGGTTCATAATAAATTGATCATGGGATCACAAAACAAACATCCGCCGTCTTTTTAAAAAAAGCACCAGAAATTCATAGATATTCAAACCAAATTGTGCTGTTGCATTTGTTAAAATCTGATACTTATATCCTATGTGTCCTTTTTAAAACTAACATTTTTCAAGTTTTCTTTTTTAGCCAGCTGGAAATGGATTATGCACTTCCCTTTCTATGCACCAGTGGATACTTAAGCACTGTATTTTATTTATTTATTTATTTATTTGACATTTGTTAACCGGGATTGTTCGACTGAGCAAAGCCACTTTTCAGAGGAGGCCCCGGGAGAAAAGCTCCACTGTACATGCATAGAAGTAAAAATAACAATATTAAAGTAAACTAACAGCATACAAAATAATAAATAAAAGAGAGTCCTAGAGTCCTATTTAACATCAATTAACTTAATAACTCCTGATGAAGGGCTTATGCTAGGTCGAATGCTAGAGTAATTGTAAAACCTATGTTGGTACAATAAAAGGTATTATATCACGTCTGTGTTCCAGTGACTTTGTGTTTTCCTTTAGCAAAGAAGTAAAAAGGTTACTTTTTTTTACAGAGAGGAAACATCAGATGTTGAGAAGCATCTTTTTATTGCAGGGAAATGCTTTTGAAAAACTGCTGTATTATTTTTTAAACAACTGAAAGTAAATTCTTCCTAGTTTAAAATTATAAAATGAAATTACTTTCATTCCCTTGAAGCAGTGCTTTTGACCTGAAGTGGTGCATTAAAAAAAAAAAAAAAAAGACTCCAAGCACCTGTAGTAAATCATTGTGCTAGATAGAAACTTTTCTCAGCACTTCAGTTTTCATCAGGAATGCATTTGATGTTAAAAGACCATATCAAATCCTTTGGCACAGTGATGTAACTTTTGTAATCAACCCGGTCTGTTTCTTTCTGGGCTTAGAGTATGGCACTGAGGTCAAAGTTTACTCCACTTTCATTTTGATCAAACCTGACTGAAAATAAACTCTTTTTACAAACCTTTTCTCCAAATCTTACATTAAATTCCAATTTGCTCCAGTGTATCTACCGCAAAGATGGTTTCGGCTAAGTGTAAGTCATGAGATGGTACAGTATAAACAGTTTATCTGCATAAGACATGGGTATAAATCCTTTTTGGACATCTGTCCAGTATTTGACAATGATTAGGTCAATCAACACTTTAAAACAATTGCTTATAAAGATATTTATTGATAAGTGACAATCCCAAGTAAATGAATAATAGAGCAAAAAGTGGATGTTGAAAACATTTTTACAAGACAGAAAGCATTGAGAGTAGCTGGAGGAAATCATTGTACAGTAGATGAAATTTGAAACAAAACATAAAAGGGAAAGGAGTAGACAAAACATCATGTTAGACTACATAACTAGTTAAGCACTATCCCTGTTAGGATTCAGTTACTGTTGTTTAAGATTTAAGTTTTGTTTCTAGGAAGGAACATTAACATGATTGCTGGCCCAAGTTTACTTTTCCAGACAATCTTACTGATGTGTCTGGTACATGATGTAAAAGGAATAAAAGGTACAGAGATATATATATATACTTTCTGAATTCCAGTGCATTGCCTTATGTCCTGTAGGCCTTCTCATCCTGCCAAAAGAGATTAGAGCAAGGCTACTTCTTTTAAGAATAAATACAATTACAGCGAAGCAGAATATATTCATTATACATGTTTCTACAGATAAGTGGCAAGCAGGACAAATCAGGACATACTGTAACTTAACTCTTTTAATTTGGATACAAAATATTGATTTTTATTGGTATTCAAATTATGAGCATCATTTTACAGTCAGTCAGTCAGTGAATAATAATGGTAAAAGAAGCCAAAACCCATGGAAGTCTATCACACCCTGATGCCATTTATCTGCATTAGTAAACACATTTAATTTACTACAGACCTCTTAAACTATCCCCTGCAATTGGAACCCCTGCCAGACACTTTATAAAAATTATCTAACAACTACAACTTTCACAAAAAGAGCTTCCTGATTATATCTCCTCCTTTTTAAGAAACTGGAATTTGCACTTGCAATGCACCATTTGTATACTATATATCATTTTAGAAGTATGCTAGATGTGTGCGATATTCACCAGTGCAAATGTTGCTAGCTGCAAAAATGTATTCGTAGGCAGATAGCCGATACTAGGCATGTGGTCCTACAGGCCATTGAGGAGCCGAGCATAGTTTTCTTTGATCACTGCTTGGTTAAGTGACTTGCTCAGAGTCAAACAGTAGATAAATGGTGGAAGAAGGAATTAAACCTTGAATTTCAAGAAGCAACTTAAAATCTTAATTCTCTTGGCTACCTGCCAGGCCCTGATCAGATTTTTGTAGAATGCAAAAAAACCTCCTTTCATTGTCTTGTTATACACTGAGCCTATCACTGTCTGGTCACTACAATGAATACAAATATTACAAACATAATGTATTACCATATAGGAAGACATAAGCAATAAAGTCAGCAAGATTCTAGAAGATGCACACAGTACGGTGTATGTAGTGGACCCCCCCCCCCCGCAAAGTAAAACTAACATAATTTTGGAATCTGAAAACTCTAAGTAATTTAATTTCTGAAGGAGGTGGGGAAGAAAGCCCACATCACTATCTGACATTACAATTAATACCTAATAAACGTTGACAGCTTGAGACGTGTAATCTGTCACTCATACTGTCAGTTCTGTACCTCACACCAGAGCAGATATGCCTCTTTAAATCAGACAATTGTTTCACACTGCCTGAAGGTACTCCACTGTATGGGAAACGGCTGCTTCTAGCCATAATTAGTACAGATGAAGATTCTTCTTACATTGAATTGTTTTTCAGCCACTGTAATTTGCATGAATTTCCATTTGAATGATATGCTAATCTTATGCCGAGGATGGGCTTGTCTTCCAAAACACTGAAACTGCCTGTTTTAAAGGCAGGTTTTTGACCAACAAACAAAATTTCTGAAAGCAGTGTTTACCAGAACTTGTCTGCATTACCAGTCCCCACAAAAAAAAAAAAAAACTTGTATTACAAGACATTTCATTCTGTATTGATAAAACATATTTTATATCAAAAAAGACCCATGTGTAGGTCATCAAGAGCTCTAAATATTACAGGATGAAAACTATAACATGGTATCGTATTATGCATGACATTAAAGTATGATTCTGTAGTCTTGCTTTTTAAAACTGCAATATCTGTAAGCAGTCTGAAAAGGAAATATCTACCTTTCACCTTCAGTTCTATTTACAACAATGGAGCAATGGGGTAGCTCACTGATACTGTAAATATAGTGCTGCATCACCATCTTCAGACTTAGCACTCAGAAGCACAAGTTCATTCGTTGATTGATACTGTCAGGCTAAGCAGATAGCGCAGGAAAGGATCATCAGTGGCACTGCACAATGGTCTTAGAGGTCTGTTTAAGCACACTTTAGCCCTGATGTGTTATCACCTGACTCAGTGCACATCACTTGGTATTTCTGTTGCACTCAGTCGTAGGAAAATGTCTGTTCAGTAATGCTCTGAGACATTACGTATGACTTGTTCAATTGTGAAGTAGTGATAAGAGACCAATGCTGTTGGAGTCAGTAAACTATAATTTCAATGTCACTTCTTGAGGTCTGTAAGAAAAATACAGAAGTAGGCGGAATTGTTTGTAGCTGGATAGACGTGTACTATCTTTTGTATGTTTATCTGTACTGTGTTTCTGGCCAATGCACTGAGCAATGATGTGGTTTATTTCCAAAACAATGACCAATACCAATTTTTTATTCATTCACTGTCTGTTTACCAATAAAGGACTCCAGAAATAAGTGATCAATTTTAGGTTATGATCAGGAAAATACTGTTTATTATATAGTGTCTCAAATCATGCCCAAAAGTGTTAACATGTATTTTTTGATTCTACCAATAAATTAGTCTTATAGGGCAGTGATCTTACTGATTTAATCTTTGTGTATATGAGTGCATGTGTGTGTGCGTGTGTGTGTGTGTGTGTGTGTGTGTGTGTGTGTGTGTGTGTGTGTGTGTGTGTGTGTGTGTGTGTGTGTATGTGTGTGTGTGTGTGTGTGTGTGTGTGTATGTGAGTGCGTGTGTGTGTGTGTGTGTGTGTGTGTGTGTGTGTGTGTGTGTGTGTGTGTGTGTGTGTGTGTGTGTGTGTGTGAGTGCGTGTGTGTGTGTGTGTGTGTGTGTGTGTGTGTGTGTGTGTGTGTGTGTGTGTGTGTGTGTGTGAGTGTGCGTGTGTGTGTGCGTGTGTGTGTGTGTGTGTGTGTGTGTGTGTGTGTGTGTGTGTGTGTGTGTGTGTGTGTGTGTGTGTGTGTGTGTGTGTGTGTGTGTGTGTGTGTGTGTGTGTGTGCATGTGTATGTCTTACCTCATCTTGGGTGCACATAGAGTAGCATGTCGCCCAGCAGTTTAGTGGTCAGTTTCAGTATATTACTTTCCAAGTTCAGTAGTATGGCTGACGAAAACCCTTCTTCACAATTGTGCCTGTCCATCACCATCTGAATCTATAAGTTCTCAGGGGAGTTTTCACCAGGTGAAAGCATCATGAGAAAAATGTTTCTGTCCATGTGCAAAGGTGAAGACCTGGGCAAAATGGACAAAAATCAAAGACATGAGGAATACAGTTTGCAATCTATTTCTTAAAATCAGGAGAGGTGGTTCTTGGAGTGAAACAGATAATGATTACAATACTGATAAACAAACGCTATAGAGACTGCTATTCACTTTATCAAACAGACTGAAGAAGCTCACAAAGCTACAATGGGATCATCTCTTCCTTGTGGCCAGCCTGGAATACCAGAGAGTGCCTAGAAGAAAGATGAAACCCCCAGGGGTGCTTCATCTAGTTAGAGCTCAGTGAGTAGATATGGTGGTGTAAGTAAGGAAGCTGGGTTTGAATACTTGGAAAACCCTACCTGAACAGAATAAATATAAGCTTCTGACCATTGCAGGTGAAATGGATTTGTTAGAGAAAGCAGTAAACTATCTCATTTAGTCTGAGGAATTCCACAGACTTCAAAACAATATTGTCAACAGGCAGCATACGCACATAAGTTTCAAAAAGGCAAGAAACCAAGAAATTTGTCAGGGACCTCCAACATTACAAAAGCTACCAATGGCCCCACAGTTGAAGATGCTGGTGGGAATTCTCAAGGTGGCCTGGGTGTATCTTTTAGATGAACATATGGATTTGGGTACCCATCAGATGGCACTGTCACAACTCACAGGACTTATTTCCAACAATGAAAGGACTTGCACTTTCTGGGACTTCTTCTCCAGCTCACGTTATCAGCATCATCATTTTCAGGGGCTTCTTCTAGCAGGAACCCCTCCAACCAGAGAAGTTGAAAGAAAAGTGATAGACCACAAAAAAGGGTCAGCCTAAATTGAGAAAAATCAGTAAAACTAGCTTAAAATCACAGGCCCTCACAGTGGCACCAGCAGTGTGTTCAAAACACGAATGTACTCAACAAACCACAATCAGAAGCAGAACAGGTTTCTTTGGAAAAGTAAATTGAACCTACAGGAACCTGAAGGTAAGAAATAGTGCTCATGTATCCCCTCCACACAGTCATGCAAGACCTAACACACTAAGGGGGCTATATAACCCCCCCCCCCCCAATGGAGGGCTACTTATGGCTATCCTCTGATACAAAATTTGAGCTCTTTAATTTGTCAGGATGCCACTGAAGATAGACATTATTAAGGCCCTAAAAGGGTTTTATCTTTATTCCTACTGGGATGGCAAACCTTATAATGCTGATTTATGACTTCAAGAAGTTGATGAACAACCTGAATTTAAAAATATGATTTAATGGACATCCAACAAGAAAACAATCAAACCCCTGAGCAAACAACCTTTTTATTCCACTTCTTCATCCTGTGATAACCATATTTGAGAAGACATATGAAATTGAAATAAGGGTGAATTAATGAATCTCACTCACATGCAAGTTTTTTAACCTTAGCAAACTAGAGCAAGTGGCCTTTATGGCGACCCCTCTTTCAGAGTCATGAAGACTAACAATGATGAATGCATGGTCATAAATTATAAAGAAACAAACAAGAACTTTCAACTGCCTGATTGCAGCATTTACAGTGAAGTACCATTTCAAAATTTACAAGAAGTCTTTTCAGTCTATAGCTGTGACCTGGACATGCTTTACAATGAAAACCACCCAGGATGGCAACTTTATTTATTTATTCATTTTATTTTATTTTTTCTAGTGGACAAGCCTTCCTTCTTTGGCATCCTTAAACCCCCACATAAATAAGAGTGATCCACTGTATAGGCCTATAGTTGCAAGTGGAGGGCTCCACCATGGAACCAGAAGCAGTGTTTCTTGATGTTTTTAAACCCCTAGTGATGGAATTACAATCATTCATTCTGGGCTCATGAGTCTCTATAGAAAATCAACAGACTCCAGGTCCCAGAAAACCACATTTTGGTAACTATTGATGTGGAGTCCCTGTACACTGTATGTCCCTTTGTTTGCAGCATTAGAACCATCAGCAGAGTGCTACAGGGACATAGCTGACAGTGACCCATCTCTATCAAAACCACAGATGCTGTTTTGAGACAAGCTCTGGACACCAACTTTGTTAGTTTTATCCAAAGATTTTTCAAACAAAGAAGCAGAATTCCTATGGAGCGGCTATGTCCTCATGTTTTACCAATGTTGTTCTGAGATACAGGTCTAGCATTACATTTTTGGAGAAGATTAAATGTCATTTTCTTTAATTTATGACATTTTTTTTGGTTTGGAAAGAAGGTCTTACTGAACAGAAGCATTTTGTGGATCTTATCTACAAATCCATCAGCATTTCAAAGTTTTTGATCCACAAGAGCTTAGAGAAGGCATGTTTACTGTACATGTGGATATTCCAGTTAGATGAGGACCCCTACTTCCATATGAACTTCTACAGACAATCAGCATAAGTCAGCAGTTACTTGCATACTTTCATCTTGCACCCCCCCCCCCCACATATGCAGAAATGTAATTAAATTACAAGGACTGAGGATTGCCAACATCACTTTAGTCTGGAAAAAATTCCATCACAATATACCCACCAATATAGAGGATTTTTGCAACAGAAGCTGTGCATGAAGTTGTGGATCCCATTATAGAAAAGAAGGTGCTCAGCAAAACCACAGATGAGTTCCAGCTGCTTCCTATTACTTGGGGAATGGACATTGATCCACTTGACTCACTGACTAGGTTAGCCCAAGCTGTGCCAGTACAGTTCTTCACTCTTATACTGTCAAACAAATCATTGAAGAAAACTGGACACTTATTCAAGGGAGCAGAACTCTTGCACTGCCCCTTGGAATGCAGCCTTAACTGGTGCACAATAAAGCTACTAATATCAAACAGCTGTAAGAAAAGCACAAATACAGGAACAGAGTGGCCAACAACAAATGCTTAGCAGGAATCTAAACCTGTGGATACCGCAACTTTTGCAAGTATATTAGCAACTCAGTAACTTTGCCTACGCCAGCAGCTCTTGGAAATCTATGGCCCATCTCTCCCTTTCTTAACTTCAAAGAGATTGCTTATGTGGTATTCTGCAGGTCTAGTGAGGCATTTTATATTAGGAAGATCATAAAAAACTGTCAAAGAAGATTTACCAGCAAATTTATGCAGTCAGAAGCAAACATGGATACAATGCACTTTACGAGCTTTTTTTTGCCTCTGGACATCTGTCACTCTTCAGTTTTCATGTCCTGGAACAAGGTGAAAGAATTGTTGAAAAGGGAGAGCTCATAAGATTTCTGGAATCCTGAAAGCTTTCCTGGCAAGTACTCAGCCAGTCATGCAACCCTCCTGTGCGCAATGATCAATGGATCACTGCAGATATTACCATGTTCCACTTGGGAGTATTGACCCACCTCAGCTAATCCTAGCTAAAACCAACAGGTGTAGTACACAACATTAGAGAAGGGCACAAACTGACCTCAAAGAGAGGAATTAGTGCAAGGCTGTGCTGTTTTTGATTTGATAATTTAGCTGTTTTCTGTTTCTCTGCCTTAAATAGCCAGTGTTTAAACCAGTTTGCACTTGTTTGCTAAAGCTACAGTGAGATAGGCCTTCTGCCATTGCTCTGCTGTGAGTTAGGAAAAAGATAAGTGCTTATTTTCAACTGTTTTCTGCACTTCTGTTTTACTAAAATCACTTGCTGCATATCTGCTTAAACTGTCCCAGCTAAAATTTTCCCTTAGAAGCACTTGATCATCTAGCAGCACTACTCTTAGACCTTCCTCCCTTTACCCTCTTAGCTCTCTCTGGCCTCTCTCCCTCAGTTTCTGACAAATATGGATGGACAATTTCCTACGTTTTCTCCTGCCAGTCTGGTTGATATGGGCATCCTGAGATAATGTAGCAACTGCCTCATGTACACAGGCAACCTTCTACTACTACCACCTAGGAACACAATTTGTGAGAGATGTAATTACATCAATCACCTGGTGTCATTGCTGTCTCCCCCACAAGCCAGTATATCTGGCACTGAACTGAGAAGGTTATCAACACAAACACCACACCTCAAACACCACCCACACCTACACAACACACCCCTACATATGCAGAGGTCCTCAACACAAACATACCTAAACAAAAAAGACCCATGAGGCAAAATTGAACTCCACTACCCACCTCACCACACACTACACATAGTCCATACACCTATGTCTCACAGCCACTAAGACCTAAACATAAACTCAGCATATTAGTCATAGGTGACTCCATTGTGAGACACACAGATGCGCCCCTCAACAGGCTGGGCAAGGAGAAAGTCACAGTTAGTTGTTTGTCCGGTGCCAGAATCCACCATATCACCCATGCACTCAAGTCTTTCAACATGTACTGTTATGACTCTGTCATAATTCACGTTGACGCGAATAACTTAAGACACACCTCCCTGGACTATATGAAGAGAGACGTGATCGAACTTGCTGAATATGTGTCCCAGGCAGGCATGCTGCTAACCTTAAGCAGCATTCTACCATCACCAAGAATGATGCCTCAATGCAAACATAAAATGATTGACTAACAATTGGCTTAGTTTCTGCTGTCATTCCAAGGGGATCTGGTATCTGACAGCCTGGGATGACATCATTGACAAAACATGATGCTTTGCCAGAGATGGTCTGCATCTGTCTACCTTGGGCTTCAGCCTCCTGACAAAGGTTCTTGTCTCCCGCATAGTGCCTTTTTTAGACAATGCCATGAGGCCAAAACTACCAACATGAACATTTCATTAAAATGTAAATTAAAGGTCATGCTGCTAAACCCTAGGAGTCTAAACATGAAACTGCACTCATTGCAAGCATTCTTAACCTTTGAAGAAACTGACATTTGTGCAGTCACAGAAACCTGGTTCAAAGCTGTGGAGAGCACCCCAGCCATACCATTTTACTCATCCTATCATACCGTCAGACCCCAAACCATGGATAGCAAAGCAAAATGAGGTAGAATTGCAATATATATAAAAGACATACACAGCTCCAGGCTGGTCAAACAGTATGACACACAGGAAACACTCCAGGTACAGTCAACAATTAACAAGACCCCTATTCAAATCATAACTAGCTATAAGCCTCCAAATTTGACTCAAGATGCCCATTCCCCTATCTGGCCCTCTTCAAATCTATCAATATTCAGCCCTTTATCCTCATCCTGGGCAAATTTAATTATCCAACCATAGATAGAAAGAAATACTCATGCCAAAACACAATTGCCCAGAGATTCCTTGATTTCGTCAATGCAAATGCATTGGACCAGTTGGTCAACACCCTCACAAGAGGTAAAAATATCTTGGACTTTGTATTAACCAACATGAGTAATCCCTGCAGCATCCCTACACTGTTATCTTCCCTGGTAAGGTCCAACAACAAAGCAGTCACTTTTCAAGTCATCATCTCCCCCGACACCCCCAGCTAGGGTCAAGCAAAAAAAAACTTCTCCAAAGCTGATTACAACCTCCTGAGGGAATATATAAATGGCTTCACAGCCCCTCCCCCTCCACAGGAACTGGCACATATGTCCAAACCTACACCAAAATACTATATGAGCATTTATATAGATGCATAGAATTGGGAATACCTGACAGGATGAAATCATCCTCCTCAAGGAAGAGTAAACCTGTCTGGTGGACATCTGCAATAAATAAACTCTATAATAAAAGGAAAAAAAAATTCATGTCCAGGACCAAGAAAGAGCAGGTGCCTAATTGTTAGCAATCTCTCCTTAGCCTGAACAAGCAAATAAGAGCAATAGTGAAATCCTCCAAAGCAAACTTCAAGTCCAAACTGGCCATATCTACTAAAGACAATCATAAGGCCTTCTTCACATATGTCTGCAACCTCAAGGGAAGCACCCAGATCTGCTCAGAACTGGTGGTCAAGGACACCACATACACAAATGCTGTAAATATAGCCAATCTGCTGGCAGACAGGTTCAGTAAAAACTTCATCCCTGTGCCCCCCTCCATCAGTAAAACAGGACATCTCCAGTACATGCCCCCGTCCCCTTATCTCTAGGGAGCAAGTCATCACTGCCCTCTCAAAGGCAAAAAATACAGCCTCCATGGGACCCAATAACATCAAAGGCTGCATCCTACATGAACTCAAGCAAGAACTTGCAGCACCATTAGGCACCCTATTCAACCACAGCCTGAGTACTGTCTGAGTGAGGACAGCCACTGTCATCCCTTTGCACAAAGATGGAGCATCCACCAGTCCAGGAAATTATAGACCCATCAGCCTAACTAGCCTGATCTGCAAGGCCATGGAGCAGATTATTATGGATCTCATTAAAAAGGACATTGGCAACCTCCAGACACTCAATTATACACAGTTTGGTTTCATCAGGGAGAGGTTGTGCCTGTTAAATTTTTCAACTTCTTTGAGACAGTTACCAAAGCCATGGACAAGGGGAAGACCATGCATACCACCAACCTTGACCTGGCCAAAGCCTTCGATATTATTCCCCACTCAGGTATAATAGATAATCTCTCTTCACTAAGCATCAATCCATATGTTGCCAAGTGGGTAGCAAACTGGCTCACTGATAGAACCCACCTTGTCAAAATAGGGGAAGCTACCTCAAGCGGTAGACCCACAACAAGTGGTGTACCATGGGTATTGGTTTTGGGGCCTCTGCTGTTTGGGATATACAGTGGATATAAAAAGTTTACACACCCCTGTTTTTTGTGATATAAAAAAATGAGACCACAATAAGTAATTTCAAAACTTTTCCCACCTTTAATGTGACCTATAACCTGTACAATTCAATTGAACAACAAACAAATCTGTTAAGGAGAAAAAATATAAAAAATAAAAAATATGGCATTTTAACAGGGGTGTGTAAACTTTTTATATCTACTGTACTTTTCTGAGGTGCGGACCAAAACCAGTGGGATATGGCTGACCAAGTTTGCAGATGACTGCAAGCTGGGTGTCATCATCAATTCCCCTAGTGATGTGGACATCCTCCAAGAGGGTCTCACCCAAACAAATGTCTGGTGCCAGAAGCATGGCCTCAAACTGAATGCCAAAAAATGCATCATCATCATCCCCTTTGGGGAGAGAGCTGTCCCTACAAATTATCACATTGATAATAAGGTCCTAAGCACACAATCAGTTGTGAGGACTTGGCAATCCAGGTTGATAGCAAACTGACCTTTGACCACCATATTGCCTCAGCTTTCTACATGGCCACCTCATTAGCAAGGGTATCTCATCCAGGGACATGTACCTCATAAAGCACATGCAGCAACTGGAGAGACCACAGAGGTTACTCACCAGAAGAATCCAGGGCCTCAAACATCTACCCTACACAGATAGGCTAAAGGCCCTGACCCTATACTGAGTCTCCTACAGACTCCTCAGAGGTGATCTCTGTCTGGCATATAAATCAATCTCAGTCCCTGCCCTAATGGGACTGCTGCATATCCGCAAGTCAAGCTCCACTCGAGTAACCCGCACACGCAACCTCAACCTGGTTTGTGGCATCAATAGGACTTGTTGGCGGGACAGATTTGTGTCCTAAAGACTCCCCCTTTTGTGGAATAGACTCCCTCTCCACATCAAGCAAAGTGCCTTATTAACCCTTTTTAAGCACAACCTGGATAACTGGTCGGGGAACAGAAAATACACCCCTGGGATTCCACCTGTGTCGCTACTGGACAGTGACATAGGGTGCTGACTTGTTAGAACATGGACTAAGTTATTAGTTAGGCTTGTAAGGTCCTCAGGGTCAATAGCCTAGTAACTTCCTATGATCTTATGATCCTATAATCATGGCAGCACCCTCATCAAAGTAAAAAAATACATCTCTTCAAATAAGTAAAATGCAGTTGTAATATCAGATAGGTCTGGTATGACTTTTAGCAGACTGTACAGCCCAAGTACAATTTATTTACTCAAGGCTGTCCATACCCTCTTGACTTGTTTTGGACTTAGAAATAATGTAATTCTTCCACTGTTAATGCATGCTGTACATAATTTTGCTATATTATTGGCTCTAGTCAGCATATTTACTTAATTCTTGTCTATGGCTAGTGTCTCCTCCTTATTCTATGTAGTTTGTGCTTTACTTTGTACTTACTGAACTCTTTTATCTTGACTGAGCCTGAAAATGGTACATGTGGAGCCATGTTCTTACTCCTACTAACAAATACAGACAGACATACATACATGCATGTATTGACTATATCTCTTTTTTGTTCACTTTTAGCTTTTATCTAATGTATTTTTTTAGTTGCATTAGGCTCATAGCTGCCCAGTCAATGATCTCATCAGTTTACAAAGATGTGAGTTAGTACCAGACTCTAACTTAGTTTGGCCTCTTGCCATAAAACCTAGAGAGACCAGACCAAGTTTACTTACAAATGCCCATCCAGTCGTGCAGGTTACACTTAAAAGGGACATGGAGTTACTCCGGTTCACATCTAAGATGAGTCTATTCCATAAAAGAGATATTCTCTATCCCACCAATAGGACCTATTTATGATTTGGTGGTAGTTTACGTCTGTTGAGTGGGTGTTTAGAGTGGCATTAGTTTTGTGAATGTGTAGGAGGTTATGTAGGCCTGGATATTTCAAAGCTCTGTAGTTAAGGCAAGGCAGAGATATCATCTCAATAATCAGTAGGAAATGGAAAAGAGTGTGAGTGCTTTAAGGTGGTCAGGTAACTCATGGAAGACATGCCCTTGATTTTCTGGTAAGGAAATGCTGCTGTCTCTTAAGGTGGGTCATATGCCTACCCAAGTAATGACAGCAATAATAGTCCCCATTTGTTTACCAAGTAGGTCCATTGGACACAAAGTCCCTTTTCATGGGTGACCTGGGAGCAATGTCTGGTTAAGTGACTTATTCAGGGTCACACAGTAGGAAAATTAGGAATGAAAAAAAATCAAACTTTGTGCCACAGGAAATACAGCAGACAGCCTTAACCCTCTGTACCAACTACCAGACTAAGGACATAATAAAGGGGGCTTTATATTCTATCAGGTATAGTTCAGATAGTCAAAACCACAGATCATCGAAGAGCACATCATCAAGATGATACCTTTAAATAGAATTAGTTATTCTGGTCTTGAGTAAAATACCTACCACTTTTTTTTAAAATCTGTTTGTTAATTTGTTATTATGTATTTGTTGTTTTGTTGTATTCGTCCTGTCTACCTGTGGAGCTTTTCTCCCCGGGCCTCTACTGAAAATGGAAATATATCCAGTTAGACTAGCCCGGTTAACAAATGTAAAATAAAATAAATAAAAATAAAATAAATGAAATTAACGAAAACCCATTTCAGCAAAAGACCGGAGCAATGATACTCTTCCCAGGGTAAGTAATCACTCATCCAAAAAGCCACAAAACCTAAACTGCACCATCCCTAACTCAACCAGACTGGGGGGGTTACACACCCACAGCTCCAATGTTAGGGGCTGCACCCCTACACACCCCATAACTAAATGTATCAACTCCAAGATCACACTACAGTTAAGAAAAGGGAAAAGTTCACCTTGTTGGACAACACGTTACTTACCCTGGGAAGATCTTCATTGCTCTGGTCTTTTGCTGAAATGGGTTTTCGTTATTTTCATCTCGACAATGTGGTCTTCGATGATCTGGGATTTTGACAATCTGAAGGGGACCCATTCTGTTAGCCTTCTGATAAGGAAGGAGTAGAGGGGGTCAATGACTTCCTTTGATTTATACTAAATGTCCCTTATGATTAATCTTGCTATTTAAAAGGATTTCCTAACATCAGTGATCACATTGCAGTTAAATGATAGTTCATTGAAAATAAAGGTGCCTAAGTCCTTAATGACTGTGTTGGTTTTTAAGGGGAATTTGTTTACATATGTGATAGGATCAGGCGTGTCTATGTTTGTCAAAGGAAACAATGCTGCATTTTTGGCATTTTCTTTGATTCCATGGTCCAATCACCACTTGTTAACACAAATTAGAACCCCCTCATTGAATATGTAAGTCATCTGGGTTATTCATGACAGCTCATAGTTTACAGTCATCAGCAAACCTTATTAACCATGTTCTGGAACAGGCTTCTCATACATGTGAAGCAGAGTCCATCCCTAACCTTATTTAAGCATAGCCTTGACCAATGTATGGAAAATTGGAAATTCACCCCTGGCCTGGCCCCAGTGTCTCATGTTCAAGAGGTAGGATCTATCTTTAATAAACTCAAACTGTTTTGGTCCAGGTTTTGAAGACTGCCTATGCTCTTGTTTATGAGGTCAGTAATCATGCACTCCATTGCCTTACAGAAAAGGCTAGTGAGGCTAATAGGTCTATAGGTGGTAACTGGGCGCCATAGTGGAAAGTGCATCGGACACGGATATCCTTCAGAAGGGACTCACGGAAACAGATAGCTGGTGCCAGAGCCATGGCCTGAAGTTAAACGCCAAAAAATGTATAGTCATACCCTTCGGGAAAAACAAGGTAACCCCAAACTACCATATAGGTGGCAATCCACTAAGCACAGAAGAGGTTATCAGGGACCTGGGGACCCAGGTTGACAGTGGCCTTTCTTTTGACACTCACGTTGCTAAAGTGGTTAGAAAGACCTTATACATTGCCCACCTGATCATGAAGGGATTCACATCCAGATCTAGTGAGGTCATTGTTCCCCTGTACTCTTCACTTATCAGACCAATGATCGAGTACAATGCCCCATTCGGGATGTATCTCACCCGACATCTGCAGCAATTGGAGAGACCCCAAAAGTTCCTCACCAAAAGGATAAAGGGACTCCAAAATCTGTCATATGCTGCCAGATTGAAGAAACTCCAGCTCTATTCAGTCACATACCGTCTGCTCAGAGGTGACATGTGCCTGACATAGAAGGCCATGTCCAACCCGGAATTAATGGACATGCTCCACCTCAAAAAATCCAAATCCACCAAAACCACTAGAGCAAGCGACTTAAACCTTAGCACGGATATAAACAGGACGTGCTGGAGGGATAGATTTATCACTCAGAGACTCCCTATGCTGTGGAATAAAATCCCGGTCCATGTGAGGCAGAGCACCTCGCTGACTCTGTTCAAGAGAAATCTAGACCTGTGGATGGGAGAGCGTAGGTTTACCCCGGGAATCATCTCTGTGTCACTGCTGGACAGAGGCACAACAAACTAATGGGCACAGTATTTTTTCATATAAGGGGTGGCGTAAGCCACAAAAATTTGGGCTAGGCTTATAAATGCCTTAGGGCAGATAGCCTAGTATAAACCTATGAACCTATGAACCTAAGTGGGATTATACAGTGGCTTTCCAAACCTCTAGCATGACAGGCCAAGACTGAACAGATGTAATAAGGAGACCACTAGGCAGTGCTTGGAGCTGACAAGAAGACAATATGACAATTTCAGGGCCCATGGAACTAGTGCATCTAAGCTTGAAGAGATCACTTAGTTCTTGCTCAGGGAGATTTGTGGTAGTGGCATAGGAAAACTAATATGTTTTGAATAATTTGGTGGAGATAGGGATGAAGTTTCAGCTGAATTTCTCCACTAATGTGAAGGCAGTGTCCTCAGGGTACAAGAATGGGATGTTGTTTTGTAATAGTTTGGACCATTGTTAGTTATTGTCTCTTAAGTTCCTGACATAGTTGCAGAAAACTTTGTTGTCATCCTTAGCATGCGTGGTAATATGCAATTTGGATTTGCTCTTGGAGGATTGGATTTTGTTTCTAAGTTCTCTGTTGATATTTTTTATCTTCTCTAGCTAATAGGGAACTTCTACAATTCAATATTTAATCTTATTTAACTTAACTTGCCAAATTCATTTGGCGTCCTAAATCTACTAGAATTTCATACAATAAATTTAAGTGTCCCAAAAAACAAGGAGGAATGAGCCTTCCAGATTTTTATATAATCACAACAGCCTCACGTCTCCTAAAGGCTATCAACTTTAAACCTAATATTAATAACTAGAGTCCAGCCTGGCTACTTACTATTTGGGGTAAAGTTAAAAAATCTTATAAGTGTAACCATCATACCATCTCTTTCCTACACCCCCCAAAGTATTAAAAAAACTCAAAACAGGCAGAAAAGTGAAAAATCACATTGCTCACTTCCAGAATTTAATACAACCTGTGCATCTGTAAAACATTGTTGCTTTATTTCAAACTACTCATCATAACCCTAATATTTTAATTAATAACACCTCAATAGACTGATCCAACTTTCTGTTATTAAAATATTACTTAGTCTGTACCAAATCCGATATTCTATTTTAAACAGAAAAAACACACTTAAATATATCTGACAGACATAATATCATCATGCAAACTTGAATCTTACATGGTTGGCCAGTGCATTTTGGTTCCAGTGTTCACAGTTTGTGTCCCCAGTTGTATTTTCTCCCTCCGTTCACATGTGCTTCTGCCAAGCTCTCATACTTCCCCAAGACATGCTGCTTATTTATTGGCTACTCAAAATAAATAAATAAATAAAGCAACTCTAGGCTTGCTATCTGATACTTTTTTCCCCTTTGGATAAGTAGAACTATTTCACTTCATAAAAAATACAACATTTCACACTGAGCTGATCGAAGGAAGGACACTGAGGAAACTCGGAGCTATAATATATAACATTAAGTATCCTATTTTTTGTTTATTTTGTTCTTTATTTCTTTGTTATTTATAGCACTTTGTGTACTGTGTATTTTTCTAGCTAGTTTCACTGTGTGTGAGGTATTAACTGGAAATTGTCCACTTTTATTAAGCATCTGTTGGGTTGTTTGTTTCTGATAACTTGTTGCAGTTAAACTCTTTTTTCTAGAGGCTCGTTTAGCTGTTTAAAACTTTCATTTAAAGGCTCACTGCTGCTTTTCAGCTGTGAGAAACATTTCTGCAGTTTGTTTTCCACCCTCTCTCCCTGTTGGTATAGTGTTTTTATAGTTGGTGGCTTTGCAGTTGCCCGCCCCTAGTGTAAATTTGATCTGGGACCCTCCTCCCAGTCTAGTGTCATTACCTCATTCTACCCAGTACAGGGAGAACATTTGAGAAGGCCAATCAGCTTAGTTTCTGCTACTCCTTTCTCTCTTTCCTTTCGCTCTTTCCACTAACAAAAAAAAATGTATCTGCTTTTACTTACTGTTTCTTCCTACTTTATTTTGCTTTTGCATCATCTTAAAAGTACTCAGTTGTATTTATTACTGCTCTGTGTAACTCATTCTAAGCCTTTTAGTTTAAGCACTTGGGCTTCAGACCAGTTGTTTTACATTAAGAAGGTTTGTGGTCTGCACTGTAGTGGCAGAACAGGTAGCTTACATCCTTCTAAGTTGGGAACTGCTGATTGAGGGCTCAGTGTCTGTTATTCTAAAAGTGTATTAATTCTGGTTTAAGCACTTGGGCTTCAGGCCAGTTATTTTACATTAAGAGGGTTCGTGGTCTGCACTCTTGTGGGAGGAGAGGCTGGACTCTGCCCTTCTGTGCTGGGAATTTCTGGTTAAAGGCTTATAGTGCCTGCATATTTGAACTGCTTCTTACTGAAATTGGTACACCTTGTTTGCTGTAGCATAGACTAGATCCAGGCCTGCTGAATCTAGCTTTGTTTGTATAACTTGAGCACTAATCCAGGCATTCTTTAAAGTATTCAACTGTATTTATTACTGCTTGGTAGTAACTTGATTAAAGTGTAGCTATCATTCTAAGTCTTTTGGATTAAGCACTTGGGCTTCAGACCAGTTGTTTTACATTAGGAAGGTTTGTGGCCTGCACTGTGGTGGCAGGACGGGTAGCTTACATCCTTCTAAGTTGGGAACTGCTGATTGAGGGCTCAGTGTCTGTTATTCTAAAAGTGTATTAGTTCTGGTTTAAGCACTTGGGCTTCAGGCCAGTTATTTTACATTAAGAAGGTTCGTGGTCTGCACTCTTGTGGGAGGACAGGCTGGACTCTGCCCTTCTGAGCTGGGAATTTCTGGTTAAAGGCTTATAGTGCCTGCATATTTGAACTGTTTCTTACTGAAATTGGTATACCTTGTTTGCTGTAGCACAGACTAGATCCAGGCCTGCTGAATCTAGCTTTGTTTGTATGCTTGTTGTTTGTTTGCTTGTTATTTCCCTGAAATGCTAATTCCACCTAAAACGCGGCTTTTCAGTGCTTCTGTGGATCCCTAGTGATACCTGCATTGCTTACTGTACTTATTTCCTTGTTTCACTTGAAAGAAAGTTACTGTTTGTCGTTTTTGCATTTAAGTTACCTGTAACACATTGCATTTAAGTTACCTGGCACTTGCTCACTAAAGCAATTATATAAGTCAGCACTAAAAAATTAAAAGCACTACACCCTCACAAACTCCCCTTGAGTACCTTGCTCCCCATTGGCCCTTTTTTTCAATTATAAAGGAATCCCAAATACTATTCTAGCATGTCCAAAGGTCAGTTGTCAATCTCCTCTCTGGTCCAGCTGGTGAATCTGGGAATCTTGAGGCAATGTTACAACTGCCTCATGTACACAGACAACCCTCTCCTCCTCCCAACAAATCCCAACACATGTGAGAGATGCAACCATATAGCCAAACTGGAGGCTAAGCTCTCTCAACTCAGTACTGGCGTAACCAGTCAGGAGGAGAAGGAAACCACATTCACTACAATTCCAGTCTCACATAGACCTACCATGACAGCAAACCAAACACATAAACACACAAAAACATACTCACAGGCTCTAAATAAAAATCTGCCTAAGCAGCAGAGACCTCCAAAGCAGACACCCAAGCAACCGCTACCCCAAACAAAACACATGCAACGCATAGCTCACAAAGCCAGTGTGCCGAACAGTCACAGCCCTTAAGGCTAACACAACTGATACACTTGTAATAGGTGACTCTATCACCAGGCACACTGACGTCCCACTCACCAGGCTGAACAAGGAGAAGGTCACGGTGAGCTGCCTGTCGGGTGCTAGGATCCGCCACATAACACAAGCACTCAGGTCACTCCAAGGCAAGTACAAATATGACTCAGTCAATGTCCATGCTGGTGTGAATGACCAGAGATGTACCTCCCTGGACTACATGAAAAGAGCCATAGAGGAGCTCTCTGAGCATGTAGCCCAGGCCAGTATGACCCTGACCTTGAGTAGCATCTTACCCTCACCAAGAATGATGCCACAATATGAAGACAAGATGATCAATTTCAACAATTGGCTTAAGTATTGGTGTCATTCAAAGGGGATCCAATGTCTATTAGCCTGGGATGACATGCTCGACAAGCCACGATGCTTCGCTAGGGATGGCTTGCACCTGTCACCCCTGGGCTTTCGGATATTGGCAAAGGCTCTTGCTACCCCCATACTGCCTTTTTAGGCAAGGCTCAAAAGACAAACCCACCTCCATAGGTATCACAAGGGATAAGAAACTAAGAGTAATGCTACTCAACACCAGAAGTCTAAACCTCAAGATGCATGCACTCAAAACTCTCTTTATCATGAAGAACATTGATATCTTTGCAGTAAAAGAAACCTGGTTCAAGGCTCCAGAGAGCACCCCAGCACTACCAGGTTATACCTCATACCATGCTTTTCAGCCCCAAAACTTGGACCGAACCACAAAAGGAGGAGAAGTATCAATATTCGTCAAAGATACCCACACCTCCAGGTTGGTGGCACAGCACGAAGCATCAGAGACTATCCATGTGCAACTAACAGTGGGTAAAACTGCCTTCCAGTTTATAGCCTGCTACAGACCACCCTCCCAAACCCAGGAACCCCACTCGGCCTTCCTGAGAACACTGGAAAATATGAAGGTCTCTTCAAACACCATTATATTGGGCGACTTCAACTACCCAAACATAGACTGGGAGAATTACTCTAGCTCCAACACCCTATCCCAAAGGTTCCTAGAATTTATAAACTCAAATGATATGGAACAACTTGTTACCACTCCCACAAGAGGGGAAAACATACTGGACCTGATCATCACCAACATGGGGACTCTATGCTCCAGACCAGAAGTGTATCCCTCACTGGTAAGATCAGACCATAAACTAATCTCACTGGATATTCACATCCCGACCCCACCCCCTGCCCAGAAAACCACAGTGAAAAACTTCTCTAAAGCAAATTTCACACTCCTCAAAGCTGAGGAGGAATCCTTCAAAGCCCCCGGGCCTGTGGAAAATATGGCCCAGACCGCAGAATCCTTTATAAACGCATTCTATGAACACCTTCAGGAATGCATGGATCATGCAATCCCAAATAAAACCAAGACCCAATCCTCCAAAGGCAGACATCCTGTCTGGTGGACCCCAGCCATAAACAAACTATACAATAGAAGGAGGAAGCTACTACATGATAGAGCAAAATCCCAAAAAGGGAAGGCATCTCTGATCAGTATTAGCAAAAAACTACGGGCACTCATAAAATCGTCTAAGGCCAGCTTCGAGAGAAAAATTGCACAGGACACTAAGGATAATCACAAGGCTTTCTTTAGTTATGTTAGGAACCTGGGTGGGAATTCCCAGATATGCTCAGAATTAGTCCAAAATGACAAAAAATACACCGAACCCACAGACATTGCCAACATCCTAGCTGACAGGTTCAGCACAAACTTCTCCCTCCCCACCAAAAGGGCAAATATCTATCCCAGCAGAGTGCTGCCCCCCTGACATCTCAGATGCTCAGGTAAGAGCTGCCCTCTCCAAAGCAAAAAACACAGCATCAATGGGACCAGACGGTGTCCCGGGCTGCATCCTACATGAACTCCAAGAAGAGCTAAACCCAAACATAAAACTACTGTTCAGTCTCAGCCTTACTACAGGATATGTACCCAAAGAGTGGCGTACAGCAACAGTGGTCCCTCTCCACAAAGGTGGTGCCTCAACGGGTCCTGGAAACTATCGCCCCATAAGCCTGACTAGCTTGGTCTGCAAAGCTATGGAAAGGATCATCATAGACCTCATAAATAAAGATATTGGGGACCTACAGACACTGGATCCTACCCAGTTTGGCTTTGTTAAGGGCAGATCCTGCCTCTTAAACCTGGTCAATTTCTTTGAAACAGTCACCAAGGCCATTGACGAGGGGAAGGTGGTCCACACAGCCTACCTGGACCTCACAAAAGCCTTCGATACAATACCCACTCGGGCATTATAGATAAGCTCACCAGCTTAAATATAAACCCCTATGTCACTAGATGGGTTGCAAACTGGCTCAAGGACAGAACCCACATGGTTAGAATTGCTGGAGCCATGTCAGACTCCAAACTAGTTACAAGTGGCATCCCACAAGGCTCAGTCCTGGGACCTCTCTTGTTCGGTATATATTTCACGGAGGTACAGACCAACACGGAAGGACTGTGGCTGACCAAGTTTGCAGATGACTGCAAACTGGGCACCATAATCGAATCTCCAGCCGACACAAGCATCATCCA
Organism: Protopterus annectens; assembly: GCF_019279795.1. Taxonomy (NCBI): domain Eukaryota; kingdom Metazoa; phylum Chordata; order Ceratodontiformes; family Protopteridae; genus Protopterus; species Protopterus annectens. The sequence continues at coordinate 238,619,932 of NC_056741.1, read as the reverse complement.
AAAGGGCCTCATAGAAACAGACAACTGGTGCCAGAGCCATGGCCTCAAGCTAAATGCCAAAAAGTGTATAGTCATCCCCTTTGGCAAAAACAAAGTGCCCACAAATTACCACATAGGTGGTAATCCATTAAGTACAGAAGAAGTAATTAGGGACCTGGGGACCCAAGTTGATAGCAATCTCTCATTTGACAAACACGTGGCCAAAGTGGTTAGAAAAACATTTTATATAGCCCACCTAATCATGAAGGGATTCACATCTAGATCAGGGGAGGTCATCGTGCCTCTTTACTCATCCCTCATCAGGCCCATAATTGAGTACAATGCCCCTTTTGGGATGTACCTTACCGGACACCTGCAGCAACTGGAAAGACCCCAAAAGTATCTCACCAAGAGGATCAAAGGGCTCAAACAGATGCCATATGCTGCCCGGTTAAAGAAACTCCAGCTCTACTCAGTAGCATACTGCCTGATCAGAGGCGATCTGTGCCTGACGTTTAAAGCCATGTCAGACCCGGAATTAATGGACATGCTATACCTCAGAAAATCCAAATCCCATCGAGCTACGCGCTCGAGAGACTTGAACCTCAACAATGAAATAAATAGGACATGCTGGAGGGACAGATTCATAACCCAGAGGCTCCCTTCACTCTGGAATAAAATCCCAGTCCAGGTTAGGCAGAGTCCCTCACTGACTCTCTTCAAGAGGAATCTTGATGAGTGGATGGGAGATCGTAGGTTTACCCCGGGTATCACTTCTGTGTCACTGTTAGACAGAGGCACAGTATACTAACCTCAAAAAAGGGCATAGCAAAATTAATTTAAAATGGGTGGCGAAAGCCAAACACACTCTGGCTAGTCTTATAAATGCCCTAGGGCAGATAGCCTAGTATGAACCTATGAACCTATAATAATTATAATAGTACCAACAGTAACAATAATAATATGCCATTAAATAAACCTATAAATTAATCTACTGTTGACATTCTCATTCTACATTATTAGTGACAACAGGTCCTGCATTTCCTCTACTTCTGCTATATCCACATGCTGCCACTTTGTGACAGTACCTAGCGAGGTTCATACTACTTTTAAATGCTGTGCTTTAAACATCGATATCCCAGATGACCAGAGAATACACATTCTACTCTCATTATAAAAACAAAGGGGCTTTTCACAATGGTGTGTACTTTACAGGTAGCAAATTCATGACAAACCTGAAAAATTGTTGCAGTGCATGACTGATAAACAAATGAGATGAGCAGTTCAGACTCAGATCAGATGAAGTATAGTTAACCTGATGTTTGCAGCGAGGCAGTGGAGAAAAAGTTATGGATGATGAAAGAGTCCAACTAGGCATTCCTAGGCTTGATGAAAGCATATTAAAATGTCCCAAGAAGCTGACTTTATCAGTCCTTGGATGGTTGGAAGTCCCAGAAACATTTGAAGAATTAGTGCAGGCTATGCAAAAGGACTCAATGACACAAAGCGTAAACAGTATCTAGACTCATATAGGGGTTTCCAGTTGGAGTGGGTATGTGTCAGGTTTCAGCTCTGAGTCCACTTAAGTTCATACTGCTGGTGCACTACATTAGCAAACAGAAAAGAGAGGACAGATCATCAAAGATATCATATGCAGATTGTAGACAAAGGGGAATTGCAAGTAGACTCTAAAAAGGGACTACAGCAAATTATTGTGGACTGGAATGCAAAACTAAAAGCAATTGAGAAAGAGAAGGCCAAACAAGACAGTATGGTCATGCAGCAAACTTGGAAATCAGAAGAATCTAAAACATGAGCTATAATATAAAAAGGAGAATAGGTTAAAAGTGGTCAAAGAGAAGGTAAGTCAGAATGAGGAGGTCAAAACTAGAGTCAGAACCAAGTGGCATAAAGCATATGAGGTAGCGTGTGACAGAAGGATGCTAAAGAAGCTGAAAAGTAAGGTATACAAAATAGTGTGCTGCAAGTGCTTCTCTATGACAGAGAAGTTTGGGCAGAAAAGCCAGAACAGATGAAAAAGTTTGAATTGATGGACATGAAGTGCCTAAGATGGATATTAAGATGTAGACTATGGTAGATGAAGAAATGAGGACATCAGATTAGAAGCTAAAATAGCCTCAGTTATAGAGGTCAAGAAGAGCAGATTAGTGTGTTCTGGTCACTTTTACAGGAAAGCAGAAGGCAATTTGCTAAAGCTGATTTTGGAGAGACAGGAAAAAGCTAAAAAGGATGTCCAGTCAAAAGATGAATGGATTTTGTGACAGAAAGCCTGTGATGAGCAAGCATCACTGTCAAAGAAGGTAACAGACTGGTTCTAAAGTGAGAGAGATGGTAAAAGCTGACCCAATACCCTGACCCGCTGTTAAAAAATGGAAAGGGGTGATGATGATGATGATTATAATACAAATATAGTGATAATAAATAAGTCTGACAGTCCTAGTCTCCTCAGCTTATGAAGCTATCCTCCTCACCATTGCTGAGCATTCCAAATGGGACCAGATAAATACATTCCACATCAATGCTCGCAAATATAGCAGAACCAATGCCAGGTCACGTGGTTCAGTTACTCAATAGTCCTGTCTTTGCTTTTCTTATGTCCAGAATGTAGGAATGAATGACAACTTCTCTACACCGCTGATCCACTATTAATATTGGTAAGCCATTTAGGCGGTGTTGTAGAAATATCATTTGGTAACTCCTACATTAAGCAATCCCATATTTTGTTCTGCTGTAGGTCAAGCAAATGTAGCTCATCTTAGATTTAGTTAATTATATAGATATCAGGAAGGAGAGAAGACAGAAGCATGTGCAACTACAGATGTTCATAGGTTCATAGGTAAATACTAGTTTAGCTGACATTGTGGGCCATTTTAAGCCTAACCAACTTCCCTTTTGTGACAATTAAACCATCATACCAACCTCCCAACCAAAAAATAACAGTTATATACATTGCTCAGAACAGTTTTTAGATACTTTTTTCATGATAAACATTAAATAATTACCATATGTAATTTTTAGTGTTACATCCATGTTTTAACATGGACATGAGATTCAAACCTGTGACTACAATGTACATCCATACTCTAACCTTGAGAGCTACCTGCCTAGCTAATTGATCTTGACAGATAAAGCTCATAATTTACAATATATAACAGTGGTCACTGCTGTAGGTAAAACGCTGGGGTTAATAAAAGTTAGTATATACTCAATGAAAATGGTAATAAACCCCAGTGTAGGCAGAATCAGTTCCTTCGATGAAAATGTCCCAAAATAGATGCAAAACAGTTGGTATGGAGTACCAATAAACTGTTTATTGAAAAAATAATTTAAAAGATGAGCGCTTTCGCTTCACAGCTTCTTCGGATCTATGAATAACAGTCACCTAAAGGCATTCATATATATACTCACATCTTAATTAATCAATTAACAATTTATAATTGACTAAGAAATTTTTAAAAGAGTAAATACATAGGGCATATGTCGTGTAACTTAACATCTTTGGTATATAAGCCCTTATGACAGCCAAGTGTGTACATGAATGCTTCAGTTCTTCACTACTTTGTTTAAAAACAATAAAACATCATAAAACATAATAAAAGCTTCCTACTCATGAAAAATAATAAAATAAAATAAAACTCATATCAATAAGACATATACTTGTGAAAAACATGGATGCAATCAACATAATTACTATAGCTCAAATTGCATATAGTATACCACTGCATCTCTATTGACAAATTATTTCCTATCTGAAAATATATAATGGAAACATGTATTGGTATGTATGTGTATATATTGTTTGGACTCATTTTAATTGATTTCAGAATGCATGTTTGAAAATGGCCCTTTTCGTTATAATACCTTTCTTTGTTTTTCATTCCAAATGAAATAATAAAATTCCCCCCGCTGCCATTTTAAAAAGCCATTTAGGGGTGTTTAAAATATCTTTGGGTCTCCAATTTAAAGAATCCCAATTTTTTCGCTGATCAAAAAAATGTAGTATTAGTTAGTAATTTATGGGGGGGGTGTTGTTAAGGAAAATTTTTCAATTTGGTTTAACCTCCTTTTAAAATTAAAAAAAAAAAAGCAAAATTTTCCCATAATTTTTTTTTTCTGCTGTAGGTCAAGCAAATTTTGGGTAGCTCATTCTTAGTTTTTTTTTTTTTTTTTTTTTTTTTTTTTTTTTTTTTTTTTTTTTTTTTTTTTTTTTTTTTTTTTTTTTTTTTTTTTTTTTTTTTTTTTTTTTTTTTTTTTTTTTTTTTTTTTTTTTTTTTTTTTTTTTTTTTTTTTTTTTTTTTTTTTTTTTTTTTTTTTTTTTTTTTTTTTTTTTTTTTTTTTTATTTTTTTTTTTTTTTTTTTTAGTTAATTTTTTATGATACAGAAATTACATAGCCCACATGGCCGATGGAACCAACATTTTCAGGTACTTGGGAACTAGTGGTATAGCAGAGCTTTCTCTTCAAGTTCTGTTTGTTCCTATATATGAATCTGGGATGTGCACCTACTATAGTTTTAATATGCGTCATCTACTAGTAGAATATCCCAGTGCTTCTCTATTATTCTTCTCACTTCTGTGTTATCAGAAGTAAATTGTGTGCTAAATTTAATAAAACTTGGAATCGGTGTATCAAGATCTGGTTCTAACAAGTTTTCTCTGGGTCCCAAAGTAGGGTAGGCCTCGGGTAGATCTCAAATCTGAGGCATCTCTAAGATGTCTATTAATTTCATTGATTCCATAACCTCGTTGTACTAACCTGTCATTCAAGTCAGATAGTTCTTTGTCAAAACATTGGTCTATTGGATTGAGTCTGGATGCCTAATAGCCTGTCCTCTCATTATATTTTTGAAGACATGTGGGGATGCATACTGGAACGGTGTAAAAGATTATTACTATGGCAGCTTTTCCGAAAGACTCCTGTGTTAATGATGTCATTCTCAAGTCTTTCTATATACATATCAAGAAACTCTATTTTGTATCTTGAAGAGTTCTTGGTAAACTTGAGGCAGGTAGTGAGGCCATTCAAAATGGCAAAGAATGATTCTAGTTGTTCATCTGTACCCTTCCACAAAATAAACAAATCATCGACAAAGCGTCGATAAAAGGCAACATGTTGTATGAAGGGGTCTAATTTAAAGAGGTTAGCTCTTCCCAATGAGCTAGAAACATGTTGGCGTAGCTATTGGCACAGGGTGTGCCCATAGCTCGCCATCTTTCTGTTTATATATCAGTCCATTGAACATGAATAGATTGTTCTCAAGTATTAATTCAAGAAAACAAGTAATTAAGTCAATCTTGACATCTAAGTACTGACTATGATTACGTAAATATTCAACAACATAGGTGACACCCAAGTCATTGGGTATCATTGTAAATAATGATTGAATATCTAGCGTTACAAAATATAATCCATGTTTATATTTAAGTCCTTGATACAAGTGTAGAGATCTAAGAGGAATTGTTTAGAATCCTTCAAGACCATGTTGTTATTACATAGGACCTGTCTCAGGTGTTTTTCGACATAAGATGATAAATGTTCAGTGGCCCACCCCCGTCCTGAAACTATAGGTCTCAGGGGTGGATTGATTGGGTCCTTGTGTATTTTGGGGAGGCCATTTATAACAGGTATCATGGGGTGGAGTATCATAAGATATTCATATGTGTCTTTATCTATCAGGCATCCTTCATATATGTCTGTGATAGTTCTGTGCACATATCCTATAGTAGTGTCAACATCCTTTTTGGTGCACTTGAGATAGAAATCATCACTAAGCATAGAGGTCATACGCTCATTATAGTCTGTTATATCCATGATGACCACTTTCCCTCCCTTATCAGCTGGTCTAAGGGATATATTAGCATCATTTTGTAATTTCTTTAAACTAAGCCTTTCACCATGGGTTAAGTTGTCTTTCCCAAAAATTGTTTGTGTGGAATCTTATTTTCATAGTATTCATAAATTTCATCCTCAGTTAGTTTCATGTAAGCTTCTATAAGAGGATGATTGGTTGGTGTGAACTCACTCAGGTTCTTAAATCTGAATCCAGTTACTGTTTGATTACTATCTTTATAGATGTATTTCAACATCAGATTCCTGCAAAGAGCTTAACATCCATAATAGTCTCTGTCATGCTACTCTTGCTTCTTGGAATATAACTTAAACCTCTATTCAATAATTTGATATCATCATCTGTTAAAGGGATATGTGATAAATTATGTATTAATGTTTGTCCACCCACATCTTCCTCAATGTTTTCTGTGGGGTATATTCTTCTGTCAACTTTCTTTTCTGCCTCCCTCTGCTTACCGGCGAGGCGAACTTGTTGTTCTCCGTTCTCACGGTAATGGAAAAAACAGTTGCTGGGGCATATTAGAGTTCAACACTGTTTGTTTAGGTCTAACTACAGGTCCTTCAATGCCTGTTCGTGTAGGTCTCTTCACTTGTGGTTCAATGGATTCTTTTACTATCCTAACTTCTGGATACAAATTTGTATTATTGTTCACAGAAGAGTGAATAAGGTGTATAACATCAGTTGAATCATTACATTGGTCATTAGTTGGCACATTCCTGTCTGTTGGAAGATTGTTATTTGCATTGGTTACTGTTGCACAATCAATACCCCCCTGTTGTTCACATTGAATTTGAGTCTCTGCCTGGATTCTGCTTCCCTCATTACTAACCTTGTCACAAAGTTTACTATTACTAGATAAATCAACATGCATATTTTGTCTAACAGTATTATTCATACCATCATTTACTGTTCTTGTACTGGCTGTAGTATTTGGCCTAGGCCACATAAAGACATGCCCATTTCTAAAATCATTTGTGTCTCTAACAATTTTATGTCGCTTCTGCTGATACACCTTTTTCTCAAATACAGAAACACTATCAAGCATGTTATCAAACAAAGGATAAACAATGTCCATAGGATAGTCTGTAAACAATTGCTGTTGCTTATTTTCAATTTCTTCTGTTAAATTAGCCTCTTCTGGCTTGAAAAAGTCAATAAGTAATTGTAAGTACTTTCGACTCACCTCTAAATTAAGCCGTTGCCACTGGGCTAGTAGCTCCGGATAGTCTCTGCCCTGACTGGGCATAGTAAATACGCGTAGACCTCTCGGAATGATGTTACGCTCCAAGCACAGCTCAAAATGTGCTCTCTGTGCTTGCAGTCTTTTTAGTTTAATGAAACTCTTCTCCGTTTCTTCCAATATCGTGTAGAGCTTATTTGAGTCAAAACCTTGTACAGATACATCTGTCGCTCTGGTTCAGCGTCTAAGAACCAGGAAGATCTAAGCGTTCCCTTCAGATAGCTTTGGAACCTTTTCACGATGACGTCATCATGCGGCTCAACGTTCCCACGATGTTCATCTCTGGGTACGTAGTCGAGTTCAATCTCGGCCATCAGTGCTGATTACTTAAAGTTAAAGCAGGAATTTTCAAAACCAAAAGCGTATACGTTGTCCTGCCCCTACTCGCAGAGACTGTAACAGCGTATTTAATAAAATATATAACAGTGGTCACTGCTGTAGGTAAAACGCTGGGGTTAATAAAAGTTAGTATATACTCAATGAAAATGGTAATAAACCCCAGTGTAGGCAGAATCAGTTCCTTTGATGAAAATGTCCCAAAATAGATGCAAAACAGTTGGTATGGAGTACCAATAAACTGTTTATTGAAAAAATAATTTAAAAGATGAGCGCTTTCGCTTCACAGCTTCTTCGGATCTATGAATAACAGTCACCTAAAGGCATTCATATATATACTCACATCTTAATTAATCAATTAACAATTTATAATTGACTAAGAAATTTTTAAAAGAGTAAATACATAGGGCATATGTCGTGTAACTTAACATCTTTGGTATATAAGCCCTTATGACAGCCAAGTGTGTACATGAATGCTTCAGTTCTTCACTACTTTGTTTAAAAACAATAAAACATCATAAAAACATAATAAAAGCTTCCTACTCATGAAAAATAATAAAATAAAATAAAACTCATATCAATAAGACATATACTTGTGAAAAACATGGATGCAATCAACATAATTACTATAGCTCAAATTGCATATAGTATACCACTGCATCTCTATTGACAAATTATTTCCTATCTGAAAATATATAATGGAAACATGTATTGGTATGTATGTGTATATATTGTTTGGACAAGGGTCTGGTCTAAATGAGAGGGTTTCCTTAAAACCCAAATTAAGACAGAGAAGGAACATCAGATAGTATAGTTCCAGTCATACATATCAGTATCTAATAGCTGTTCACTGAATATTAGCTACTGACCCTATAATGATTATGTATAAGATACGCATATTTACAAGCATATATTTATGAATTTCTTTGATATTTCATGATTTTCAAACATGCATTCTGAAATCAATTAAAATGAGTCCAAACAATATATACACATACATACCAATACATGTTTCCATTATATATTTTCAGATAGGAAATAATTTGTCAATAGAGATGCAGTGGTATACTATATGCAATTTGAGCTATAGTAATTATGTTGATTGCATCCATGTTTTCACAAGTATATGTCTTATTGATATGAGTTTTATTTTATTTTATTATTTTCATGAGTAGGAAGCTTTTATTATGTTTTATGATGTTTTATTGTTTTTAAACAAAGTAGTGAAGAACTGAAGCATTCATGTACACACTTGGCTGTCATAAGGCTTATATACCAAAGATGTTAAGTTACGACATATGCCCTATGTATTTACTCTTTAAAAATTTCTTAGTCAATTATAAATTGTTAATTGATTAATTAAGATGTGAGTATATATATGAATGCCTTTAGGTGACTGTTATTCATAGATCGAAGAAGCTGTGAAGCGGCTCATCTTTAAATTATTTTTCAATAAACAGTTTATTGGTACTCCATACCAACTGTTTTGCATCTATTTTGGGACATTTCATCGAAGGAACTGATTCTGCCTACACTGGGGTTTATTACCATTTTCATTGAGTATATACTAACTTTATTAACCCCAGTTTACCTACAGCAGTGACCACTGTTATATATTTTATTAAATACGCTGTTACAGTCTCTGCGGTAGGGGCAGGACAACGTATCGCTTTGGTTTTGAAAATTCCTGCTTTAACTTTAAGTAATCAGCACTGATGGCGAGATTGAACTCGACTCGTGCCAGAGATGAACATCGTGGGCGTTGAGCGTGATGACGTCGTCGTGAAAAGGTTCCAAAGCTATCTGAAGGGAACGCTAGATCTTCCTGGTTCTTAGGCGTTGAACCAGGCGACAGATGTATCTGTACAAGGTTTTGACTCAAATAAGCTCTACACGATATTGGAAGAAGCGGAGAAGAGTTTCATTAAACTAAAAGACTGCAAGCACAGAGAGCACATTTGAGCTGTGCTTGGCATCATTCGAGAGGTCTACGATTTACTATGCCCAGTCAGGGCAGAGACTATCGAGCTAGCCCAGTGGCAACGGCTTAATTTAGAGGTGAGTCGAAAGTACTTACAATTACTTATTGACTTTTTCAAGCCAGAAGAGGCTAATTTAACAGAAGAAATCGAAAATAAGCAACAGCAATTGTTTACAGACTATCCTATGGACATTGTTTATCCTTTGTTTGATAACATGCTTGATAGTGTTTCTGTATTTGAGAAAAAGGTGTATCAGCAGAAGCGACATAAAATTGTTAGAGACACAAATGATTTTAGAAATGGGCATGTCTTTATGTGGCTAGGCCAAATACTACAGCCAGTACAAGAACAGTAAATGATGGTATGAATAATACTGTTGAACAAAATATGCATGTTGATTTATCTAGTAATAGTAAACTTTGTGACAAGGTTAGTAATGAGGGAAGCAGAATCCAGGCAGAGACTCAAATTCAATGTGAACAACAGGGGGGTATTGATTGTGCAACAGTAACCAATGCAAATAACAATCTTCCAACAGACAGGAATGTGCCAACTAATGACCAATGTAATGATTCAACTGATGTTATACACCTTATTCACTCTTCTGTGAACAATAATACAAATTTGTATCCAGAAGTTAGGATAGTAAAAGAATCCATTGAACCACAAGTGAAGAGACCTACGAACAGGCATTGAAGGACCTGTAGTTAGACCTAAACAAACAGTGTTGAACTCTAATATGCCCCAGCAACTGTTTTTTCCATTACCGGTGAGAACGGAGAACAACAAGTTCGCTCTCGCTTCAAGCAGAGGCAGAAAAGAAAGTTGACAGAAGAATATACCCCACAGAAAACATTGAGGAAGATGTGGGTGGACAACGATAATACATAATTTATCACATATCCCTTTAACAGATGATGATATCAAATTATTGAATAGAGGTTTAAGTTATATTCCAAGAAGCAAGAGTAGCATGACAGAGACTATTATGGATGTTAAGCTCTTTGCAGGAATCTGATGTTGAAATACATCTATAAAGATAGTAATCAAACAGTAACTGGATTCAGATTTAAGAACCTGGTGAGTTCACCAACCAATCATCCTCTTATAGAAGCTTACATGAAACTAACTGAGGATGAAATTTATGAATACTATGAAATAAGATTCACACAAACAATTTTTTGGGAAAGACAACTTAACCCATGGTGAAAGGCTTAGTTTAAAGAAATTACAAAATGATGCTAATATATCCCTTAGACCAGCTGATAAGGGAGGGAAAGTGGTCATCATGGATATAACAGACTATAATGAGCGTATGACCTCTATGCTTAGTGATGATTTCTATCTCAAGTGCACCAAAAAGGATGTTGACACTACTATAGGATATGTGCACAGAACTATCACAGACATATATGAAGGATGCCTGATAGATAAAGACACATATGAATATCTTATGATACTCCACCCCATGATACCTGTTATAAATGGCCTCCCCAAAATACACAAGGACCCAATCAATCCACCCCTGAGACCTATAGTTTCAGGACGGGGGTGGGCCACTGAACATTTATCAGCTTATGTCGAAAAACACCTGAGACAGGTCCTATGTAATAACAACATGGTCTTGAAGGATTCTAAACAATTCCTCTTAGATCTCTACACTTGTATCAAGGACTTAAATATAAACATGGATTATATTTTTGTAACGCTAGATATTCAATCATTATTTACAATGATACCCAATGACTTGGGTGTCACCTATGTTGTTGAATATTTACGTAATCATAGTCAGTACTTAGATGTCAAGATTGACTTAATTACTTGTTTTCTTGAATTAATACTTGAGAACAATCTATTCATGTTCAATGGACTGATATATAAACAGAAAGATGGCGTAGCTATGGGCACACCCTGTGCCAATAGCTACGCCAACATGTTTCTAGCTCATTGGGAAGAGCTAACCTCTTTAAATTAGACCCCTTCATACAACATGTTGCCTTTTATCGACGCTTTGTCGATGATTTGTTTATTTTGTGGAAGGGTACAGATGAACAACTAGAATCATTCTTTGCCATTTTGAATAGCCTCACTACCTGCCTCAAGTTTACCAAGAACTCTTCAAGATACAAAATAGAGTTTCTTGATATGTATATAGAAAGACTTGAGAATGACATCATTAACACAGGAGTCTTTCGGAAAAGCTGCCATAGTAATAATCTTTTACACCGTTCCAGTATGCATCCCCACATGTCTTCAAAAATATAATGAGAGGACAGGCTATTAGGGCATCCAGACTCAATCCAATAGACCAATGTTTTGACAAAGAACTATCTGACTTGAATGACAGGTTAGTACAACGAGGTTATGGAATCAATGAAATTAATAGACATCTTAGAGATGCCTCAGATTTGAGATCTACCCGAGGCCTACCCTACTTTGGACCCAGAGAAAACTTGTTAGAACCAGATCTTGATACACCGATTCCAAGTTTTATTAAATTTAGCACACAATTTACTTCTGATAACACAGAAGTGAGAAGAATAATAGAGAAGCACTGGGATATTCTACTAGTAGATGACGATATTAAAACTATAGTAGGTGCACATCCCAGATTCATATATAGGAACAAACAGAACTTGAAGAGAAAGCTCTGCTATACCACTAGTTCCCAAGTACCTGAAAATGTTGGTTCCACGAAGCCATGTGGGCGATGTAATTTCTGTAAGTACATAGACAATACACCTTACTTCTATCATCCAGATTTAAGGAAATACTTTCCAATCCAAGCAGAAGCCAATTGCATGACACCACACATAGTTTATATAGCCATATGCCAGAAGTGCTCCTCATTCTATATAGGGAAAACCAACCGCCCATTTAGGGACCGAATGAGAGAGCACATTTACCATATTAAGAAAGGCTCAGCTTTCAATGCTCTATCCAAACATGTGATGATGACAGACAGCTCACACTTTTTTAGTTTCAAAGTTCTGGAAGTTTTAAAACCAAATCCAAGAGGTGGAGATATCAACACAAGTACTGAAGGCAGGGAGAATGAGTGGATTTTGTTAATGAGGGCCGATAAAGGGTCTGGTCTAAATGAGAGGGTTTCCTTAAAACCCAAATTAAGACAGAGAAGGAACATCAGATAGTATAGTTCCAGTCATACATATCAGTATCTAATAGCTGTTCACTGAATATTAGCTACTGACCCTATAATGATTATGTATAAGATACGCATATTTACAAGCATATATTTATGAATTTCTTTGATATTTCATGATTTTCAAACATGCATTCTGAAATCAATTAAAATGAGTCCAAACAATATATACACATACATACCAATACATGTTTCCATTATATATTTTCAGATAGGAAATAATTTGTCAATAGAGATGCAGTGGTATACTATATGCAATTTGAGCTATAGTAATTATGTTGATTGCATCCATGTTTTTCACAAGTATATGTCTTATTGATATGAGTTTTATTTTATTTTATTATTTTTCATGAGTAGGAAGCTTTTATTATGTTTTTATGATGTTTTATTGTTTTTAAACAAAGTAGTGAAGAACTGAAGCATTCATGTACACACTTGGCTGTCATAAGGGCTTATATACCAAAGATGTTAAGTTACGACATATGCCCTATGTATTTACTCTTTTAAAAATTTCTTAGTCAATTATAAATTGTTAATTGATTAATTAAGATGTGAGTATATATATGAATGCCTTTAGGTGACTGTTATTCATAGATCCGAAGAAGCTGTGAAGCGAAAGCGCTCATCTTTTAAATTATTTTTTCAATAAACAGTTTATTGGTACTCCATACCAACTGTTTTGCATCTATTTTGGGACATTTTCATCGAAGGAACTGATTCTGCCTACACTGGGGTTTATTACCATTTTCATTGAGTATATCATAATTTACAATGTTTAAGTGTATTGCTCACTTTCTGAAGCAAGAGTAAGTAACACATCATTGAAACCAGGGATAACTACTTTACCATATACAATACTGGGTCTATATTATGTGATCGAAGAATCTCTTCTTCGAACACATAATAATCGATACATATACAGTGAATGTTGTAATCCAGGAATGGCCATGTCATCGAATTTTTTCCTCCAGAAAAAATGCAGTTGGCCATTATTGGGAATTGCCCTTTTCTTCAATACAGAGCGATATCAGAGTTAGTATATTTAGTTAGGGGGTGTGGAGGGCACAGCCCTCCACATCAGGGGGTGTGGTGGGTGAAGCTCCCCACTTGATTAGTGTTTTTAAAGTTTGTTTTTTATTTTATGGCCACGTGAATTTTTTCCCCGAGGAAAAAATTCGATGATGTGACTGTTCGCTGTTTACAGCATTTGCTGTATATGTGTCGAGTATCATGTGTTTGAAGAAGAGATTCTTCGATCACATAATTTAGACCCACAATACCTTGCCATACAGTTTGGACAGGACGCCTAGGTGGACTGAGAAGTCCTGAATGGACTGCTAGTATTGATTCTTAGTGGGACAGGACTGCTAGTTGGACTGAGAAGTCCTGGATGGCTGCTAGTATTGATTCTTAGCTGGACAGCACTCCTAGGTGGACTGAGAAGCTCTGGATGAACTGTTAGTATTAATTCTTAGCTGAACAGGACTCCTAGGTGGACTGAGAAGTCCTGAATGGACTGCTAGTATTGATTCTTAGCTGGACAGCACTCCTAGGTGGACCAGGAAGTCCTGGATGAACTGCTAGTATTGATTCTTAGCTGGATAGGACTCCTAGGTGGACTGAGAAGTCCTGGATGGACTTTTAGTATTGATTCTCCCATTTGATTCTCAGCTTGGGTTGGGAGTGCCTTCTGTGTGGAGTCTGCATGTCCTCCCTGCGGTCGAGTGGGCGTTCGAAAGACATGCGTTGAATGAGCATGCCTTCGTTGAAGGTTGGGCGTCGGGCTGGCAACTCAACACCATAAAAACCAACTGCCAAACATTAGCGGACCGGAGTTCCACTGTGGCGACCCCTAACCGGGAAAAGCCGAAAGACAAACAAACATTCCTCTATTATAAAACATACACACACTGCTGAAAAAATAAGTGAAAACATATACATTATTGCTCATCCTATGCTGTCTTTGTGGAATATAACATTTTTCTAGACTCTTGTCAGGATAAGACTGTGGTAAGCAGAAATATTTCTAGTATTACTTCCTGAAGATTTTAAATCTTGTTAGAAATGAAAACAATGACTGTTAGATATTATCAATGGCATATTATCAATGGCATTAACATTAAATGCTGGGAAGCTGCATTCACTTGTAGTTAAAAAGGAAAACTTGACAGAATCTTTTTCAACTAGACTTTGGGCAGGATTCCAAAACAATTTACACTCTAGGACAAGCACTGCAACAAAGTTGCAACATCTAGAGATATCTGTAATTCAAAAAGAATGTTTCTGTATGATATATATTATAATTCTTGGTATTACATTGCAACTAGTCATGTGCCTAGGAAATATTTCTGAGATGTCAACCCCGCTAGAAAAGTAACTAAAATTGGCAAGACATGCCATGAACAGAACAAATATTTTATATATATACACACACACACAAACACACCTGTGCATGCCATTACATTCAAGTAGTGATATTGTCAATATGGTAAGCAATGACTTCTTGACTGATTACTGTTTCATCGGTGTGTGATACACTTTGTAAGTGCAAGATCAGTAAACAGTGGGGGGGGGGGGGTTAAGGAAGTTTCTGCTTTTCACACTGTTGTGTAATCTCGGAGTTGGTGTGTCTGTGTGTGTGTGTCTAGGAAATATTTCTGAGATGTCAACCCTGCTAGAAAAGTAACTACTGGGTCGGGGTATCGTATTAACTGTCGCCAACTCTCTCGGTTCAGTGCCACTCTCCTGCCTTCTTCAACACTCATGCCTGACTGTCGCAGATCTTTCACACAATCCATCCACCTCTTTGCTGGACGCCCTCGCTTCCTCTTACCTTAGGAAAACACAAGGATGAGGAACTCCACGATGATGCAGCAACAAAACACGTCTTTATTAATACAAAAGAACAGGAAAGATGAGCGCTTTCTCGTACACACTGTACGCTTCTTCAGATCTAAATCATGTAAAATATGGCAGGCCTTATATAACGCTTCCAATTATCCATTAAGTAATTAGCATCCTAATCAATTAGTCAAAATGTGAAGTCAATTATTCTAATTGATAATCAAACACTCAGTAAGGGTACTGAGGAACATTTCCTGTTGCTGCAAACAGCAGCTTTGCGCTCATTACTGACATTCTAAAAACATTCTAAAAATAGTTAAACTATATAATACATAATGCAATATTAATAAATTCATTCAAATAGTACCTCATATTAAAAACTCATGTATATAAACCATAATATATAACAAGTTACATAAAATTGATTCAATTTTAAAAACATCCATAGAGACAATGCGCCTAGGTAAAGTGCATATGCATGATAAAAGTCAAGAAATACTAACAACGAAACAGTTCTCTAAGAGCTCTATTTCATAGAAGTTTCGCTGCACAAAACTGTTTACAATGTGTCAAACAACAAAGTGAAAAATCATTCGAAAATCACTTCACACTGTTTAAACATTTACAGCCCTCTTGGAAAAACATAGTAGCCCAACCCCAATAGGAGCATCTAGCTCACTAAACCAAACCGTCAGAAAAACATAATACATGAAACTATTTAATCCTGAGACTATTCACTAAATGTAAGAACATAGTGAGACTAATACTCCTCAACTTAGCTTGGCGCCTTACATAGTATATATTATTTATTTTTTATTTTTTATTATTTATTATTTATTTATATAAATATAGATGACACCCATGTCTGTCCCAAATCTCCCTCACCAGATTGTCTTCTGCTTTTCTACACATGTGTCCATACCATCGTAATCTGTTCTGTTTGATCTTTTCTGCAATCGGAGCTACTTTGGCTTCTGCTCTTATGTCCTCATTTCTTCGCCTGTCCCGCAGTGTGCATCCCACCGCCTTTCTCAGGCACTTCATTTCCATCACCTCTAGCTTCTTCAACTGTTCTGCCTTTACTGCCCAGGTTTCTGTACCATACAGTAGTACTTGTCGCACCACTGTCTTGTACACCTTACTTTTCAGCTTCTTTGGCATTCTTCTGTCATATACTACACCTGATACTCTATGCCAGTTGGCTGCAGCCCCTCTGATTCTAGCTTTGACCTCTTCATTCAGACTACCCTTCTCCTCAACAGATACTTGAAGCTGTTTACCTGTTCCACTATCCTTCCATCCACGTCCATTCTCAGCTTCTTCTGATTTTCCCAATCTGCTGCTATATATATATATATATATATATATATATATATATATATATATATATATATATATCGAAAACACCGACAAAAAAAGAAAGTTCAAAAACATGAAACTTCACATGCCCCACAAACCAAAATACCGACAATCAACAAAACAAATACCTTTCCCAAAAAACACACACACAACACAAGCACACCAAAAACCTTACAAACACAACTATCTATGCACTAATCTTAACCAAATCCCTAACCTTAAGGTCTGTCACTATCGCACACTTACCTTACCCGCACCCTAACCATAACACACTTAATCCGCCCCTAAACCTTAATACTGTCACTATCGCACACTTACCTTACCCGCATCCTAAACCTAACTCACTTAATCCTCCCCTAACACTCAAGTCCATCACCATTGCACACTTACCTTACCTGCACCCTAACCATAACTCACTTAATCCGCCCCTAAACCTTAACACTGTCACTATCGCACACTTACCTTACCCGCATCCTAAACCTAACTCACTTAATCCTCCCCTAACACTCAAGTCCGTCACTATCACACACTTACCTTACCCACACCCTGACCCTAACGTCCGTTCCTATCACACACTTACCTTAACATGTCAGTGCTCTCAGCGTCGGGATTTTCAGCTGTCGGTCTTCTCCATTGTCGATTATCCGGTGTTGGTGTTCTCGTCATTGTGCACTGTCGGCGTTTTCAGGTAGACCCATATATGTGTGTGTATATATATATATATATATATATATATATATATATATATATATATATACACAAGCACACACACAGACACATGTATGCATGTCATTCAATTCATCAAGTAGTGATATTGTCAATATGGTAAGAAATGACTTCTTGATTGATTACTGTTTCATCGATGTGTGATACACTGTGTTAGTGCAAGATCAGTGAACAGTGGTGGGGTTAAGGAAGTTTCTGCTTTTCACACTGTTGTGTAATCTCGGAGTTGGTGTGTGTGTGTGTGTGTGTGTGTGTGTGTGTGTGTGTGTGTGTGTGTGTGTGTGTGTGTGTGTGTGTGTGTGTATATATATATATATATATATATATATATATATTTATATCTATCTATCTATCTATCTATCTATCTATCTATCTATCTATCTGTCTATCTATCTAGCAATCAATCTATCTAGCTATCTATAAATCTATAAAAACAGCATAAAATGAAATTTGGATGGTCAACCATTGCACTGTTGATCCAAATTGCTCAACAGCTTTGTGAGATCAACAATCCCGTGGGTAGGAGGATATGCCCTTTCCCCTGGGATTGTGTGATCTTGGAGTTATTATATATAATTAGCAGGGAGTGTGGGGGACAAAGTCACCCTAATGCGGAAGCAGTGCAGGGGGCTTGTCCCCCTGCAAAAAGGACTTTACTTTTCTTTGCATGTTCTAAAGATTAATCCTGGAACATGCACTATAGCATGTTGCTATGATTTTGTCTATGTAATTGTGCTGACATAAAGCAAGTTGACATTTGCATGGACTGACTATTAATAGTAGATCCATAAATAAACAAACTGTATCATTATACATATGTGTTTATAAATATGTTGTTGCTGTTGCTGTTATTGTTGTTGTCTTTTGGCTTTTCCTGGTTAGGGGTCGCCGCAGCGGAACTCCAGTCCGCTAATGATTGGCAATAGATTTTCATGAACGCTGAGGTGCCAGCTCGACGTTCAACCTTCAACGAAGGCACGCCCATTTACACATGTCTTTCGAACACCCACCCAAAAGCAGGGAGGACATGCAGACTCCACACAGAAGGCACTCCCCGCACTCCAGCCGAGAATCGAATGGGAGAACCTCTTGCTGTGAGGCAACAACACTACCGCTGCACCACCACGGAAGTCACACATATATAATATATTTTATATATGTATTATATAAATATATCTATATATATATATATATATATATATATATATATATATATATATATATACACACAAATTCAAAAGACAAGTCACCCTGGTGGAATCACACTATCAGTTGGTTATACAACAACAACAACAAAAAAGTATTGGCTAAGTGTTGGAGAAGCAAAGAGTTACATACTAAAAGACCCTGACAAAGCTAAACAGGCAGCTAAGAGAGCTCATTAATACTACAAAGGCTAAATTTGAAGAAAAAATAGCTTCTCAGGCAAAGGGCAACCACAAAGCTTTCTACAGTTATGTCCGTAACCTTAGAGGAAATACACAACAATGTGCAGAACT
>NC_056741.1:238570933-238595933 GCF_019279795.1 Protopterus annectens | reverse complement strand
ATAAAAGCTATTTAAGTCAAATGACTAATTATATCATATTAACTACTGTGATCTGAAAGTTGTTTATATTTTTTGCTTATGGCTTTGCCTTATTTATTTATTTCATATTTGTTTACCAGGAAAGTCTGGCTGGGCCAGAAAGTACCCAGTTACAGCAGAGGCCCAGGGAGAAAAGCTCCACAATTACAATATTTCAAAAATCAAGTACAGATATTTTAATCACAAAGTATCATGTTACATTACAAAACATCAAGTACAGATATTTTAATCACAAAGTATCATGTTACATTACAAAACAGCAAGTACAGATATTTTAATCACAAAGTATCATGTTACATTACAAAACATCAAGTACAGATATTTTTAATCACAAAGTATCATGTTACATTACAAAACATCAAGTACAGATATTTTTAATCACAAAGTATCATGTTACGTTACAAAACATCAAGTACAGTTATTTTAAATCATGAAGTGTCATGTTACACATAAGAGTGAAAAAATGTAATGAGAAAAAACATAAAACATATGTTTCATAGTAGAGTGCAATGAAAAACAATAATGTGAGTTGAAGAGGATATGTGAGGAAAAACTCAATAGTTGTATTATTTGTTACATAGATTAATATGTGATAAATGAGAGATGAGACAACTCTAATAAGATATTTAAAGAGATATCAGAGATTACATGATTGGAGACAGTGAGGTGAAACTGAATGATGTCTTAGTATGAGAGAGCTGTTCATATTATAGTTATAGAAGGAAAAAGGAAGGATTGAGAGAAGGAGATTATAAGAAGAATGCAGGGTATGGTGTCTTCAGGTAGCTTAGGTGAGTAGGGAAGAGAGAGAGAGAGAAAGAGGTAGCAGATAAGGTAAGTTGTGGGGAAAACAAAAAGGAGAGGAGTAGGAGGCAGGAGAGGGTTGTGAAGTGTGATCTAGGTTGAATGGGGCCTTCAAGACATAGCGGAGACTGTTTAATAGGAGTATATAAATGGAATATGTTGACTTCCGCGGTGGTGCAGTGGTAGCATTGTTGCCTCACAGCAAGAGGTTCTCCCGTTTGATTCTCAGCTTGGGTTGGGAGTGCCTTCTGTGTGGAGTCTGCATGTCCTCCCCGTGGTCGAGTGGGTGTTTGAAAGACATGCGTTGAATGGGCGTGCCTTCGTTGAAGGTTGGGCATCGGGCTGGCAACTCAACACCATAAAAAAAAAAAAAAAAAAACTGCCAATCATTAGCAGACCGGAGTTCCGCTGTGGCGACCCCTAACCGGGAAAAGCCGAAAGACAAACAACAACAACATATTAATGGAATATGTTGAAACTGATTTTTGACTGAACAGCACAGATCTAGTTTTCTCGGCACTAAGATGTCAAACATTATTGTTTAGTTGTGCTTTAAAGGCATAAAACCATACTGACAGCTTACAGATGACAAGTTATACTATGGTATCACACACAACATTTGTTATATCATCTGCATATTTATAACATATGAATTCCCAATAAGATCAGCCATTTAATTTATGTATACATGGTAAAAAGTGGAACAAGCTCTCAGCTTTGTGGGAGACAAATATTTGCCAGGTGATAAGAAGAAATAGTGGTATTCTGATTTACTGCTTGGATTTGTTTATTTAAGCAATTTGACAAAAACAACAGAATGCACTATGTATAAATGCAGAATTATCCAGGATGGATAGAAGTTTTGAGTGACAGATGGTATCAAAAGAGACAGATCCAAGAAGAGTGAATCTATGTAATTTGCTTACATCGATCTCCATATGCAGCATTTCTGCTATGATTGTCAGGAAATCCATGCAAAGTATTAAAGATGACAATTGAATTAAACCTTACTATTATAATTCTAAACAACCATTTCTGTCTATCGCTAAACAACCCCTTACAAAGAAGTCAATACAATTAACTTCTCATATTGGAAACTTACCACTACTGAAAAGCAACTGGTAAAGTCATTCCAGCAAACTGGAAACACCATCACTGCCCAGAGCTAAGGAGAACTACTAAATGCAAAGCAGTCAGACTTGCAATCATTCTTTAAGTGCTCTTGATTCATAGACAATGGATGAAATCAGTAAATATATTATATCACTATTATAATACAGCATAAGACTCTCGAATGTCCGCAAGACAAGTGAAAGTTACTTTTCCAAGCATGTCCAGAGGTCAGCTTCAGGTGTACTCTCCAGTTCATCTGGTGGAATTGGGCATCCTGAGGCAATGTCACAACTGCCTCATGTATACAAACAACCCTCTCCTCTTACCTCTAGACACAAACACTTGTGAGAGATGCAAATACACAGCCAGACTGGAGGCTAAGCGCTCTCAACCCATGACTGTAACAGACAGTCAAGAGGAGAAGAGACACACTAGCATCACACCACCAGTCACATATGGATCTACAAAACAAGCACTGGCAAAACATACACATAAATACACAAAAACATATTCGGAGGCACTAGGTACCAATCTGAAAAAGAAACAGTGCCCTCCAAAGCAGACAAGCAAGCAAACTGTACCTCCAAACACAAGCCAGAAAACACATAATTCACCTCAGCAGTGTGCCTCACGACAGCCCCTAAGGCAAAACACCATACCTAACACGCTAGTAATAAGAGACTTTATAGTAAGGCACACAGATTTTCCACTCACCAGGCTGAAAAAGGAGAAGGTTACTGTCAGCTGCCTGTCGGGTGCTAGGATCCACCACATAACACAGGCACTTAGGTCACTCCAGAACAAGTACAAATATGATGGTGTCATTGTACATGTTGGTGTAAATGATCTAAGATGTACCTCCCTGGACTACATGAAAAGAGACATTGAGGAGCACTCTGATCATGTATCCCAAGCTGGTATGACCCTGACCTTGAGTAGCATACTACCTTCACCTAGAATGATACCACAATACAAAGACAAAATGATCAATTTCAACAATTGGCTAAGCTTCTGGTGTCATTCTAAGGGGATCCAGTGTCTGTCTGCCTGGGATGACATGATAGACAAGCCTCGCTGTTTTGCCAGAGATGGTTTGCACCTGTCACCCCTAGGCTTTCGAATACTGGCCAAGGCTCTTGCCGTCCCCATAGTGCCTTTTTTAGGCAAGGCTCAAAAGACAAACCAACCACTGCAACCAGCACAGGTAACCAAAAACTAAGGGTAATGCTACTCAATGCCAGAAGTCTCAACCTCAAAATGCATGCACTTGAGGCACTCCTCAGTATGGAGAAAATTGATGTTTGTGCAGTGACAGAAACCTGGTTCAAGGCTCCAGAGAGCACCCCAGCACTACCAGGTTATAATTCATATCATACCTTCCAGCCTCAGTTACTGGATTGCAGTACAAAGGGCGAAGGTGTATCTATATTCATCAAGGATACCCACATCTCCAGGTTAGTGGCACAGCATGATGCCCCAGAGATCATCCATGTGCAACTATCAGCAGGCAAAACCACATTTCAAGTCATAGCCTGTTATAGATCGCCCACCATGTCCCAAGATGCTCACTCAGCATTCCTTGAGGCATTGGAAAATATAAAGGTCCTACCCAACACCATAATTTTGGGTGATTTCAACTACCCTGGTATAGACTGGGTGAACTACCAAAGTTCTAACTCCTATGCCCAGCAGTTCATAGAATTTATAAATTCAAATGCCCTTGAACAACTGGTATGTTCTCCCACTAGAGGGGACAACATATTGGATTTAGTCATCACAAATATGGGCGCTCATTGTACCACACCCGTTATCACTCCCTCTCTGGTCAGATCAGACCACAAACTGATAACCCTAGGCATCCTCACCCCTCCACCTCCCCCAGTCAAAGAAACCAGTGTAAAAAACCTTTCCAAAGCAAACTTCAAACTTCTTGCGTCAGAAGTGGAAAGCTTCACTATTCCCTTGCAGAAGGATAATGATATCCAGGATGCGGAATCCTACACCAAGGCACTCTATAGGCATCTTCAGGATTGCATGGACCATGCTATCCCAAATAATACCAAGACTCCTTCCTCAAGCAAGAAGAAACCAGTTTGGTGGACCCCGGCCATAAGAAAACTATACAATAAAAGGAGGAGACTTATACAAAAAAAGGCCAAATCTCAAGTAGAAAAATCTTCCCTGATCAGCTTTAGTAAGAAATTTAGGGCCCTCATCAAGTCAACTAAAGCCAATTTCGAAAAGAAAGTTGCCAAGGATGCCAAGGATAACAATAAGGCCTTCAATGGTTACATCAAAAACCTAAATGGCAATGCTCAAGTCTGTTCTGAGCTAGTACAAAATGGAACAAAATACACTGACCCCACTGACATTGCCAACATCTTGGCTGGCAGGTTCAGTGCAAATCCCCCCCCCCCCTCACCACCTACAGGGCCTATTACTATTCCAGGGGATTGTATAACTCCAATTATTACTGATACATTGGTTAATAAGGCTCAATCTAAAGCTAAAACACTGCCTCCATGGCACCAGATGGTATCCCGGGCTGTGTCATACGCGAGCTCCAAATGAATTAACCCCGCATATGAATACCCTGTTCAGTCTCAGCCTCTCGACAGGATATATGCCCATAGAATGGTGCACAGCAACGGTGGTTTCGCTGCACAAGGGTGGGCCCACAACTGACCCTGGGAACTACCGACCAATAAGCCTGACCAGTCAGATCTTTAAGGCAATGGAGCAAATCATTATGGAACTCATAAATGCAGAGATTGGGAACCACCAAACACTTGACCCCACACAGTTCGGCTTCGTCAAGGGCAGATCATGCCTCCTGAACCTGGTGGACTTCTTTGAGACAGTTACTCAGGCTATAGATAAGGGAAAGGAGGTACACACAGCTTACCTTGACCTTGCTAAAGCATTTGACACCATTCCCCATTCGGGTATTATTGATAAACTCACCAACCTGGGCATAAACCCTTACGTCACAAGATGGATCACAGACTGGCTCTTAGACAGATCCCACAAAGTAAGAGTAGCGGGATCTATGTCCGAATCCAGACCAGTAACGAGCAGTGAGCCTCAGGGCTCTGTCCTGGGGCCCCTCCTGTTTGGCATATACTTCTCTGAAGTACAGGCAAACACTGAAGGGCTGTGACTGACCAAGTTTGCAGACAACTGCAAACTGGGTGCTATAATAGAGTCTCCGGCCGACATAGATATCCTCCAGAAGGGCCTTAATGAGACTGATGCATGGTGTCAAAGCCATGGTCTCAAGCTAAATGCTAAAAAATGCATAGTAATCCCCTTTGGAAAAAACAGAGTACCCGCGAACTACCACAAAGGAGGTAACACCCTGAAATCTGAAGTAGTAATAAGGGATCTAGGGACTCAAGTAGATAGTCAGCTTTCCTTTGATAACCATGTTGCCAAGGTGGTTAGAAAATCCTTCTAAGTGACCCATCTGATCACAAAAGGGTTCGCATCAAGATCTAAGGATGTAATGGTGTCCCTCTACTCTTCCCTCATCAGACCCATTATTGAGTACAGTGCACCAATTGGTATGTACCTGGCTAGGCATCTCCAGCAGCTGGAGAAACCACAGAGGTACCTCACTAAGAGGATTACTGGCCTCAAATAGTTGCCCTATGCAGCACAATTGAAAAAACTAAGGCTTTTCTCTGTTGCATACCGCCTTCTCAGAGGCGATCTCTGTCTAACATACAGAGCCATGTCCAACCCAGAACTGTTAAACATACTCCATCTTAGCAAAACCAAATCCACTTGAGCTACTTGCTCTAAGGATATAAACCTCAGCACAACAATGACTAGAACATGCTGGAAGGATAGATTCCCTTTGCAAAAGCTTCCTTTGCTATGGAACAAGGTCCCGATCTACATAAGACAGAGCCCCTCACTATCACTCTTCAAGAAGAACCTTTATGAGTGGATGGGTAACAGAAAGTTCACACCAGGGATCATACCAATAGCTCTACTAGATAAGGGCCAAGGGTACTAGCTGCTAGATCAAGTGCCTAGGGAACTAACCAAAGGGGCGGTGAATACCGCACAACGTGGCTGGGCTAATATATGCCTTCGGGCAGATAGCCCAGTACCTGCCTATGAACCTATGAACCTATAAATCATGTCATTCACCCTGGGATAAAGCTGTAATTCAATATCAAGCAGTTGAACTCATGCAAGCAATAAATATGTACATTGTATCCTGGCTAGGATTCATAAAAAAGCAGTGCATGTTTGGATAATGTTAATATTCAAGAGTTAACTCTGTGGGTGACTCAGTTTTGAAGACATGCTGTACTGACTCTTTGAATTCCCACACCTTTCATATTTCTAGTAATTAGCACTGTACTATGAACTAAGTGTATATGAATGACAATACTCTTTCATTAGACAATTTAACAACGTTAGAATTTTAATTCAGCAATAACTGCATATTTCATTTTGACTATATATTCAGTTCTATGTTAGAACTGTTTTCAAAATAGAAAGACGTTAGAAATGCATTAAACAGAAGGACATGTTATGTTTAGCAGTTTATTTTTATGTTTAGCTACTTAGTTATTTGTTTGTCTACATATTTATTTAACTCTGTTCTATTATTTGCTTCTTATTAAAATTGTTTGCTTGCATTAATGTGTCTATATCATGTTGGTGCAATAACATTTGTTATGTTTAACTGATACGTATTGTGCATCTAGCCATGGGTCCTACCTGATAAGGGTCTAAGGAGCAAACCACCGACCCCTTTGACCAAAGACTGACAAACAAATACATTTTACAGAAGCTGTTTGTTAAGACATTTTTCTGAGAGAGGAGAGTAGTGAAATGGGACAGTAGTTTTTAAGTGATGCTGAGAGACTATGGTTGCACAGGCAGAAATCAGCATTGTTTGCAAGAAACTGCCTATTCTCCTTCTTTGACTGAATTAATGATGAGAACAGCAACAGGACAAAGCAATACAGCAAGCTGTGATGTTTAAAAACTCTAGTGGGAGATTATTGAATGCAGGGAATTAGGGTTTAAGTTTAGCTGGAGATTCATATTATTTTGGAGAATCTGAAGAATAAAATAGTTTTACAGAAGGAAGGAGGCTGCATTATTACTTCTAGCAGTATTGATAACTGTTTGACAAAAAAAGGTCATACAAGTCATTGACAAACCATATTATGGTGGTACTGTCATTAATTCTAAGAAAGAATATAGCATAGAACTACTGACAAGGCAAAGAAGCAGATCCATAGTTTTCCAGCATTCTTTGGATTTATTAAAATTAGCAGCACCAGTCTGAAAGTCTATAAAATACCAAAAATGCAACACCAGACACAGGAATTTACAACAAAGATATATTTACTCTAATACAACTGATTGCTTTCATCTCTGTAATGAAATGAGACTTCTTCAGAGTCACAGAAAAAATGAACCGAGGCATATGAATACAAAACTTCTAAAATAAACAGAACCGAGGGAGCAACATGAAAAAAGCATAACAATTATTGTAGATAGGAGTGACTATTAAAATGAGACAGGTTATAAATTGTTCAATAAGAATAAGAAACTGCACATTAATTCCACTAATCAGCTTCCAGCAGATGTAAATGCTTCAGGAAATACTGAGCAAAGTTAGTTGACAGAGATGCTAACTGTTCTACGAAGTCTACAGCTGAATTTTTGCAAACTGGAAAAAAGGCAGAGTCTTTTTTAGGTGCGGAGATTTGCACTGTCAGAAGCAGATAACAGAGCAACAGTGGTGGTGGATGCTGGGACATCAGGAAGGGCCAACAATGAAAATAAGGATTTATAACTAGAGCGGCAGACTCTTCTCAGTTCCTCAGCTACAAGGCTTTGCAAAGGGATTCAGCTTTGCTTCAGCTAGCAGAGGCAATACTTTAATGTAAAACTTTACATCAGAAAATTGAATATTAATTTGTCATTAAATGAATGTAAGGAGGTATTTTCTGTTCTCTCTGTCTGCTTTGGAACAAAAGTGCTTTTGACCCACCTTTACTTCCTATGTTGTATACCTTTTGAGAATTTTATATCATATGAAATTAGACTTTTATTGTCCCAACACCCTGAACTATTTTCTGCTAACCTGAGATGGTAACAAAAGGTAACATTATGCTTTGTGCTTATAATGTATGGTGATATACCTAGTTTTATGCATGCAGTCTTAAGTGTGAGACATTAAACCAAGGCCACATCTACCTGACTTGATGGTAACTCAGGTGGATGCAAAAGATCCCGTACCACTTATCAAAAATACAGGAGAAGTTCTCATCTGCCCTGGCCATATCTCATATCTATTATTAATACCACCTCAGTCTCGATTAAAAAGAGGCCATTAGCCTAGTGGGACTAACCCAGTCAAAAACTGTAAAAAAATAAAACTAAAAAAATTCAAGACCTTCTGTGTGAGTAATGACACTAGATTTATAAAAGCTGATAAGGTCGCTGTCCTTGTTATTATGGATGTTAGCAGATAAAAGAAGCTATGTATTTATATCTATGTGAAGCTTTGTGTTAACAGGAAATCACTCTAGGTGACATGCATTCAACATACCATGGCATTAACCTTAGGTTGTTGACTTGTTACAACAAGGGGTAATCACTGGGGATTTATAGTATTTTCTGTAGTTGTCCAGCCCACACAATGCTGATTTCTTTAGGATTCCAAATTTTATAAATCTGTTGATCCCTCTCCCCCATTTAATCCTGCAATGGCAGCAAATAACTGAAAAAAATGAGCTATTGGTTATGTTCCTTGATGGTAAACTGAATCGTCCCATACAAGAGATGGCATCTTATTTTAAGAATTAAAGGAAATTTCTATCTAATCTAAAATAGTGGTGTGTCAGATGTTTGTTTTTTTGTTTCTTCAGATGTATGTTCTCATGTGTATGCTCTTACATGAGAGTGATATTAATTTTCTGTATTCCTTTTTTGTTAAGACTACCACTATGTTATGTAGGGCTGACAAACTGAGATGTGAACTTTTGGAACTGTTTCTTTCCTTAGCAGCTAATTTATTTTTAATGCAAGTATTTCTAGTAGTTGACTGCTGTTGCCATGGGGGCCATTATGACCCATATTATGCCAATTTGGTCCTTGAAAAATAGTATATTTTTTATATAAAATTTCTTCCTTTAAATATGTGAAAGTTTATGTCCTATTTATTAATGACACCTGTTTATGCATCTAGAGAATAATATTGAATTGAATGACTGTATTAAGGTCATTAATAAATTCACTGGCAGCAAATGAGCATCTATGAGGATTGATTGTCGCTCCATTGAGGATCAATTATCCTGATGAGCACACTGATTTGACTCAGACTGTTACACAAAGCTCATTGTTATTAACAACTATTTATATTCTGAATGTGGACATCCAAAATATATTAAGAACAATGTAATTAGGAATGCTCAGTTAAGGTACAGGCTATTTGTCTTTCTAATCTGACATCTGATACTGAGGTCTTTTCCATTCAACTGGAAAACTGTTGGGCATGTTCTTAGAATGATGATATGATAAAACTACAGTTCTCAATTTGTCTGACTAGATGAATGCTAACAATACCACAAAGCATCCTTCAGATCTTACCAATAACGCTGGTATTGTTGGTAACTTGGAAGATGATAACAAGGGAAAGAAATAAACAAATGCTTTTGTTTTACCTTATTTGGTGGATGCTAACAATGGTATAAGAATTTTGATCAACAACTGGAAAATACTTTTTGGAAACATGAAATTGATTGGAATTATAGTCAGTCTCCTTTATTGTTAATGACAGACCTTCTAATTTGAAAGGATTATTATAACAGGACCATTCGGTGGTAGAAACATTAAGATGTGCAGATACATACAAATATTGATTTTGAAAAAAATGTTTACATATATTCATAAGTGTCCCTGTGTCATTCTTGTTTCAATTAGGAGATTTAGTGGAGCAGAGTGTTGTTTACTTACATTTCCACTATGGCAGTACACCTAGTTTTATGCATAAATATCAAGGCCTTCTATGGAAGTAATACCACTAGCAGAATCTCATCAAACTTATGTACATTTATGTTTGTCATCAAGAATAAGGCAACTATTAGCACCTTCTTTAGGCATACTACATTCTGTATGCATTTTAAGAAACTCACCTTTTGGGTTCCAGAGCTTATATTACAGGACACTGGGGGGGGGGGGGGTGACATGGAGACCTGGAAACTTGCTAACCAAAACAGAGATGAGTTCACAATCAAGCCTCAACTCTTGTGCAAGACCAGATATTAATGCCAGTGCCAGTATTAAATGTTTGTTAAAAGTAAGACCATTAAGACAGGTAAATGCATGTTAGTCTAAGATGACTGGTATTTTGAATGTTTAAGTATTTACATTAGTCAGTTTTTGTCATTTATCAATTGCGTTGGAATAAAAATGCCTTCACTGTGTATTCCCTGTTGACAGACGGCAAAGGCTGGCTGAGGAAATCAAACACTGCACCACAGGAAGTCACTTGTTAACAGCTCATAGCCTTAGCCAAAATCATAGAGTTGGAAAAGCTGCACTATTCAAAATGACTTCGAGGATTTTTGTTATATGCTGTCTCCTATAGTTTTCTTAGACATGACTTCTGCCTGATTTAAATATGATGTCTCATATAGATCTGCTTGTCTATACCTGGAAAACACCACATTCTTTTTTATTTATTAGTAATTTAAGGAAGGGAGGTTTTTATTATATATTAAAAAAGCAAACACTCTTTAACAGGTTAATGTTTTGTGTTATATCTTCAGTTTGCTGAGATTTCATTTCTTGAGCTTCAAGTTGACGTGTCATAAGACACAGAAGTACAGAATGCTGATAACTGTTTTCTATAAGAAATAACTGCTAGTGATGTTTTTATGTGTGTGCAACAGTGGTTTATTCATTTTGAGAGATTCTTTCCCTCTTTCGATTTGTGTGACCATAGGGTTGGTGTATATTTAAGTTCAGAGAAAGTGGGAGGCTTTCCCCCACATGAGGGTACAGACGGAGCTGTACCCCTGCAAAAAAATGCTTATAGTTTAATTTTCCATAATGTTTTTTTTTTTTTTCTTTTCTATTTGATAATTTCATTCCTTAACATCTGGTACCTTGATGTTTCATGGTGGAATCTGTTTTTTTTTTTTTCATTTACAAGAATGAATAGGAATAACTGCTTTCAAAAGTTCAACTTAATTGTGGTACAAATAGTCAAAAAGTTGGAAGTTTTCTTTATCAGTGTGATTTTTATATCAGCGCTGAGTTATGTCAAATGTCAGACTTTGGTTTCTGGCTGAGGGAGACGGAGAATATGGAACTGATGTAAAATGCAAAATAAAACTCGCCTTTTCCCTTTTGTCCATGTTTGTGTGACTTCTGTTATTATATGCAGACATTATGGGTTTGGGAGTCTTGTCACTTCAATATGCAGAAGAGCTTGCCACCTTCCAAAAAAGATTGTTGTTTTAGACACAGCAATAGTTTAGTGTTGATCACTTGGGATTGTGATAGAATGTTCTTGTGTGGTGTTTTGTCAGAGATTATTTGCATCTTGCCTAAGCAACATATTTTTAATCACAGTCAATACATATAAATATTGTGTTTTTTTACTTAAATTGAATTTGTTTATGCAATGAAAGCTACTGTTCCTGTGCAGTACAGTTAATTTTGGAAAATGATGACATGTGGACTTTAGCACACATTTTCAATAAATAATATGTGAAGCTAGGAATGACATATTTTAGATATTTATTATTTACTTACGAATCTCAAATAACCTGGCTAGATTACTTGGTTTAATAATGTCATTTTATTATGCAGTCAATAATGTTTACTTTTCTCTATTTCTTTATAAACAGATCAGTCTTGGGAGGAAATGGCAGAAGAATGCTAGCAGTGCCAAGGTGTGAATGTTTGAAGGCAATATAATACAGAAGTTACAGAAGAACATCAGTTATAGTTAATCATTTTTGGAATAAGTTTTATGTTATTCTCTTGAATGTTTATGATTAGAGATGACTGATTATAGCAACACCTCCCCTTTTTGATACGTTGGGGGTGTAGCCAGCATCCATCAATGTCTGTGTAAGAAAATGTTCTTCATAGCCACACTTGGTCAGACAGAACACAGTGAAGGTAAGGGCCCCTTCTATCAACATGAGATGGAAAGAGTACAGTGAAGGTAAGGGCCCCTTCTATCAACATGAGATGGAAAGAGTACAGTGAAGGTAAGGGCCCCTTCTATCAACATGAGATGGAAAGAGTACAGTGAAGGTAAGGGCCCCTTCTATCAACATGAGATGGAAAGAGTACAGTGAAGGTAAGGGCCCTTCTATCAACATGAGATGGAAAGAGTACAGTGAAGGTAAGGGCCCCTTCTATCAACATGAGATGGAAAGAGTACAGTGAAGGTAAGGGCCCCTTCTATCAACATGAGATGGAAAGAGTACAGTGAAGGTAAGGGCCCCTTCTATCAACATGAGATGGAAAGAGTACAGTGAAGGTAAGGGCCCCTTCTATCAACATGAGATGGAAAGAGTACAGTGAAGGTAAGGGCCCCTTCTATCAACATGAGATGGAAAGAGTTGGGTACCAGCATGAAGAGGGTGTCTAGCAAATATGGAACACTGGCAAGAAGTTGGGAAGTTACCCCATCTTATTTTGTAAGTGTTTCAGGATGTTGGGAATGGAGCATTTTAATGTTGCCGGTAGTCCAAAAACTGTACCCTAACATACACAGACTCACTTACTGCAAATGGCATTACCTTTTATATGAATAATTGCCAGATGTTCTGCATAAAAACTATGAGACAGCTATTAAAATGCTTGATAGGTTAACCAATGAGAGACTTTCAACTAACCCAGGTTCATTTTTAGACAGTTTGTAGCTTAGTACTTTGTAGGCCACTATACATAAACATGTGGCGTGTGTGTGTGTGTGTGTGTGTGTGTGTGTGTGTGTGTGTGTGTGTGTGTGTGTGTGTGTGTGTGTGTGTGTGTGTGCGTATGTGTGTGTATGTGTGTATGTATATATATATATATATATGTGTGTGTGTGTGTGTGTGTGTGTGTGTGTGTGTGTGTGTGTGTGTGTGTGTGTATATATATATATATATATATATATATATATATATATATAGAGAGAGAGAGAGAGAGAGAGAGATGGTATAAACCAAATAGTTGCTTGTTGGGATCTAAGTGCATGGCACCCCAACTAATGCACACAGTCCAAACAATGGCCAGCACTATCAAATGTCTTCAGTGTTGCATGTAATATAGAATGCTCACAGTATAAATTTGGGTTGGAAGTTGTGAAATATTTTTGGAAAGTACGCAGTTATATACATCTGCATTTTCTTACCTTGTTTTGGTGCTATTATAAATTACACTTACTAAAAATGTATTTTATTTTGGAAAGAAATGCTATTTGCAAATTAGTGGTACAGCCATGAGTACTATGTTTGCTCTTATATATGACATCTTTAAGGATGTTTTTGAGATTGAATATAGATAGATAGATAGATAGATAGATAGATAGATAGATAGATAGATAGATAAAAAGGGGGTCTATATTAGAAGCATGAAAACCCTAAACCGTGAATGCTCACATGAGCAAAAAGCCGGTGATATCAAAGTTGCAATTGTGGGGGGCTGCATCCACCACACCCCCCACTAACTATATATTCTAACTCTGAGGTCACACTGCAGTGAGGAAAGAGCAAATATCTCACTCCTCACTGTAACACGACCCCGCAATCACACTTTCGATTCCCGGTATTTTCGCTCATGTGAGCGTTCACGGTTTAGGGTTTTCGTGCTTCTAATATAGACCCTATAAACAGATAGCTAGCTAGATAGATAGGTAGGTAGACAGATGTAATGCTAAAAAAATATGTTTTTATCAAAACTGGAACTTTGGATGAGATACCTTGATGACCATTGGACTCTTTGGATTAATAGTTTATTGGAATTGTAACAATTTATGGCTTATTTAAACACAAATACTATGGGTACACATTTTAAATATATCATGGATTTGTTTCTTAGTCAGTTCTTAGATATTACTATTGCTAAGTTAATTGATGGATCAGTTATTACTACCTTATATAAAAAGCCAATTTTTAAGACTGCAGTTTTATCCACACATAGCTGTCATTCTCAGCATATTATTTGTAACATACCCCAGTCACTATTTTTATGATAAAGAAGAAGAATATGAAGTGAGGACAACGAATTTCAAAAATAGAAGGAACAGATGCATGATGCTATTGTAATAATCTGCTAATGATACATACTGGTAAGGGGAATGTAAAATGGATAACCTGTGATTATTTATTGTAAAAATGGGATCAAAAGGTTTGATAAGCAACAGAGAGTGAGATTAGTTATAACATATGGTAATATTTTTTTTTCAACTTAGAAAGATTATGATTAAGCATTGGCCTGTTTTGTTTGAGGATTCTTTTCTCAGTAATGTGGTACCAAAACAATGTATAATTACTTATAGATGTTTTAAAACAACGGCACAGAGTTTTTCAACACATAAGAAAGGAAACTGTCTAAAGACAGTTCTCAAGAGCAACCATGCTACAACTGGGGTATGTATAGCTTTCATCCACTAAAGACAATCCTTTGGGTAAAAAAATCTAAAAACCTATTTGCCTTTGAATGCCATCTTTCATATATCCATTCAGTTCCACCATAAGACCATTTTTAATGTTCCCCATACATTATGTAAGAAAGTCTGAAGAAAAGAGACAGGGAAAAGTGGAACGACTCACTTATAGTCCTACTTGCCCTTTTTACGACATTAGATGATTTAGAACAGGCATGACTCTCCTATGATCTATTATTCCCTTTTCTGCTAAGTTACATTAATCACAGAATTATAGAAGGCAAGTTTTATTTATGACAACGTACCTCAACTTCTTAGAACAAAAAATCCGGACAAAGCCTAAAATACTGGGGGCACAATGGTCCAAAAGTAGGAACATATTTTAAATGTTGCTCTTATAAACTTAGAAATTTGCTAGAATAACAAGATCTGTGTTGTCATGCATTTTCTGAAGGATATAAAGTTTGAAATTCAAACGTATGTCATTATTTAGTGACCTTCAGTGATTTGCCAGAAAAAACACACATTTTATGAGGACCAGACCAAAAATATAAGTCAAAAATCTGGACATTCTGCTTGAGAGGTATGCAACACACCAAATTCATATTCATTCGCATCAACTGTATCAAACTACGTAACTAACTGTATTTCACTTAAGCATTTATCCCATCTCTTAAAATAATATAATACCTTTCACTTCTAGTAATGAACTACTGCCCAGTATGTTATCTGCAATAGTCTTACAATGCAAAAATGTCTAAATTTTACAGTGTATAAATTCTCATTCTTATTTATACAAGGGGTCATGTCTGTACCTTCTATGGGAGACATGTAACATAACCCCAGGGCACACTGTTAACCGATATAGTTCAAACCATTCTGTATTACAGAATTAGACGTTGTGTCCTAAATATACACTGTTGTTCAGACCCTTAAGCTTTCCTTATAAAAGTGTAAAACAAACATTAAAAATATTATTTATAGCAGCAAACACAAAACATTTCCTTACATCTTATTTTGTCTCATGTAACCTCCCATTCAAGATTGTTCCACACTCTACATTTATCTGGTCCTATAGGAAATGTGTGAAAATTATTTCAATAACAACTCAAACAGACTTCTTAGTGTATACTTATATACACTTTTCTAAAACATTCAAAGTTTCAAAAAATGTTTTAATTGCATATACATAGTCAGTATGAATCATCAAGAAAAA
Organism: Protopterus annectens; assembly: GCF_019279795.1. Lineage (NCBI taxonomy): Eukaryota > Metazoa > Chordata > Ceratodontiformes > Protopteridae > Protopterus > Protopterus annectens. The sequence goes on along the minus strand of NC_056741.1, from coordinate 238,580,112 downwards.
ATATCACACCTTCCCTTACATGGCCAATATCATTTAACTCTCTCTCACAAATATCTGTGTTGTATATAGTCAGTCAGATACTTCACTTTTTCAAAGTTTTGCCTCAACTATTCCGTTCCTTACTCAACTGAATCTCGGTTCTGTCTGATTCCTCACAATTATTCCTTCTGTAATTTCCTCTGCAGGGACAATGGAAAAGGTTCTACCATCACACTCATATTCTATATTCTTACTTGCAATCTTCCTTCCCCTTCCTTGAACTCCTTATAATTATTTTTTGTTTTATTTTTATTTGTAATAATTTGCAGCAGTTAGTGCTGTCGCCTCACGGCAAGAGGTTCAATGGTTCGATTTTCAGCTGGAGCGCCGTCTGTGCGGAGTCTGCATGTCCTTCCTGCAGTCAAGTGAGTTTTAAACATGTGCAGGTAGGTGCGAGTGTGTGTATGCATGTGCTTCTGTGAAGGTTGGGTACTGGGCTGGCAACTTGTCAATGTAAAAACTTCAGTGCCAATCAATCTGCCAGACTGGTGATCTGCTGTGGTGACCCCTAATGTGAGAAGCCAAAGGACATTGCTTTTTTTGCTTTGTAATAATTTTCTAAGATTTTATTTATGTGATGTTACACATTATCGTGAAGTTACAAAATTAAGTACTACATGGAAAGAAAGTGAGGGTGAACATGCACTAGGAAAAAAGGGAGTTGATATACAAGGAGAAAGGGAGTGAACGCTTACTTAACCAGATGATTCAAAAATGCAATCTACTTAATATAACTTAATTTAAACACAAAGGTTATACAATCATTGTAATACAAGGAGGCACACAAGCATATTAACATGTATTACTTAATTCTTGTCAGTCTTGTATTTAATGGCTTTAAACAAAGAAATTTACAATTTTTGTGATAGAGGATATGGTTTTCAGGGATAAAGAACAATCAATCTCTTGGTTTATACTCAACAAGACAGTCATTTACTTCCATCAGAAGTAATTTTGATACTTACATGAGACATAGAAAATAGTATGATGAGGTAAGAGAATTACGCTTTTTGAAGGCCTATATAATGTAAGCTTGAAAAACAAAGATATAAACCTGAGGACCAGGCTTTGTAGGAAGCCATGAAATTAAAGCTCTCTGCCAAATGCAAAACAGTTGACATGCATATGCAAAGAAATGCTGAAGTGGAAGCTAAACAGAGCTGTAAGTTAGAAGCAACTGACTAAATGTTATAAATACTTAAAACGGTCCTCTCTCAGACATGGAACATGTCAAACAGTAAAGACATTTGAGCTTATGCAGTACAGATTAATCTGATTAGTAAACCTGTGGAGAGAGAAACAGTAGTAAGCACCACCAACCAGGAATGAACACGAACAATATAAATGGAAAATCCAAACACAGTTTATTGTCCACACTAACGTTTGTACAGATACAGCACGTTTTCGTCATCAACTTCATCAGAAAGTGGAAAGCAACCACATCCATCTGTATTTATACTCTCCCTAATAACATCAATTAAAACAATTCAATCAACTTTAAAAGCAACAAGATTAATAAAATCAGTTTATTCCACATATGATAAAAACCTATAAACCAAAATAGTTTTGTAACTTCTTACATTTAATGAATATAATTAAACACATTTAATACCCTCATCCTATTCAAAATTCTTCCAAAACTGACAATTAATAAATAGTATATAAATAAAATGATTAAAGTTGGTTAAAATTGATTTTATATGTTGAACAGTGTATGTCTCCCTCAAGTGGTGAAACTGAAAATAACATATAAATTAATTCGTAGTTGTAACATAGTATATTTAAACTGGATTAAATGGTACGTTTTTAATTGGACTTAAAAGTGTTCTTTCTAACTCATACATATAGTAAATAACAGTTAAAGTTTAGCAGATCTGATTTTAAGCACTGGTGCTAAAGATACCATTTCATTTAGACCTGGGAATTTGCTAGAATCCAACACCAGTTGCCAGTATAACTCTCTGTATTCGACTAGTGTTTCCCACATACCACCCCTAGGACTCAGTGCAACCACCTCCAAAATTAAAAATTGAAAACCAGATGTCCTACAGGTGGTAGTGTGCTTATATAATGCGTTTCTCTCGTTCTTTGTTCTAATTTCATATAAATGTTCGTAAATCCTCTGCTTTAACTTCCTTTCACTTTTCCCTATATAAAAGGATTCACATTCTTTACAAGTTGCAATATAAATAATCCCTTTAGTGTTGCAGTTAGCATATGTGTTTAAAGTTAATTTCCTTTTCCTAGCCTTTAAATAAATAAAATCTCCCGTAGATAAAAATGTACAGTAATTACAACACCCACACTTGTATAAACCCTTCTTTTCTTTCATGCTACTCTGTGTGTTGACTCTAACCGAACCCCTCTCTAAAATATTTTTAATACTATTACCTTTCCTTTATGTATAAATCAATTCTTTGTCAAAAATATACTTTAAGTCCGAAATTTTAGAAAAATTGCTTCATTCCTTGTCAAAAATTCTCCTAAAAACTTTAGAATTACCATCATATGTAGTAATTAAACTAGACGCATAGTCTTCCATAGGTTTGTTTACTTGTTTTGTATCATCCAAAGATTGAATTTTACCTAAAATTGGAGCAAATTTGTCATTTCTCTTTTCACATACTTCATCCAAAATTTTGTCAAAAAATTCCCCTGGATATCCTCTGTTTAAAAATAATTCTCTAAGTACACTCACCTCACTTAAAAAAGCCTCATCATCAGAGGTCATCCTGCTCAACCGTACTAGTTGTCCCTTCACCACACCTTTCTTCTGGTGTGGTGGATGGGAACTAGTATAGTATAAATAGGAATTAGAAAAGGTCTCTTTTCTGTGAATCTTGGATGTAAAATGACCATTGGTTCTCAAAATGTGAACATCTAGATAAATTAATTCATGTTGGTTGAAGTTGTTAGTGAACTCCAAGAAGTCAGTTGTGTTGTTTACATAATCTACAAAATTGTCAAAGTCATCTTGTTGGCCCTTCCAAAAAACACAAATCATCCAAAAATCTACTATAAAATATCCAGTAACTTTGGTAGGGTGAATTTATAAGGTATTTGTTTTCCCAAAAAAACATTATTATGTTAGCATAAGTAGGAGCACAATGTGCCCCCATAGCTACTCCTTTTTCTTGTTTAAAATATTCACCCTGAAAAAATATATAGTTGTTTTTCAACACTATTTCCATAAGAGTTAAAATCACTCTAAAATCACTGTGTGAGATTTTTTTACTATGCACTAACATTTCTTCAAACCATGCCATACCAAGATTGTGTGGTATACATGTGAACAAGTCCATGACATCTAGTGTACCAAATGCTATACTGTCACTAAACAAAGAAGGTTCTAGTTTCCTCAAAAAATCCCAAGAATCAACCAGTACATTTTTGTTTCCTCCCAAAACACATTTTACCTTTGAATCCACATATTTTGCTAGTGGTGCTGTCACAGAACCCTCCATAGAGACAATTGGTCTCAGGGGTGGGTCCTGAGAGTTTTTGTGCACCTTCGGAATTCCAAAGATGCAAGGTACTTTAGGCTTCTCCACATGCAGAAATTTATATGTTTCTACATCAATTGAACCTTCTAACAGTAAGTCATTTAGTGTAACTTGTATTTTTCTATATGCAATGTTGATTTCATTGATGGACACTCTTGAATATTTGTCTGAATCATTGAGAATGTCCATCATTTTCCCTTCGTATTGTATACTATCCATCAACACCACGCCCCCACCTTTGTCGGGTTTCATAACCCTTACACTCCTGTTGTTACTAATGTCCTTCAAGACTTCCATTTCACTAGGAGTTAAATTGGGATACACATATTGCTGGTTCAAATTTAATCTCAATTCCCTTTCCACTTTTAGTTCAAAATTTCTAAGTTGTGGGTGCAACGGTGGGTTGAATGTACTTCTACGCTTCAAACATTCACTTCCAATACTTGTACTTTTTCCACTGAAAAACAACTCTAAATTTTTCTTCCTAATAAATAGTTTTATATCAACAAGCAACTTGAAAATATGTGTTCTCTGTTTGGGAATGAAACCAAAACCTTTAGAAAATAAATCAAAAAAAGTTTTATTAATTGAAACACTAGAAAAGTTAAAAATATTAAAATCTTTAAATGTCCATTTATTCCCTTCATGTGTTAAAACATTCATTGATTCCAAACTTGCCCTTTCCTCCCCTGAGGCCTCCACCCCCTCCCTAAATAGTTTTTTGAATAATAATCTACTGGTTCTTTGTCCATTAATCTTTCAGACCTTCTAAGTGGAGGATACTCAGCCACATCTACATTGTTGTCAACATTCACAGTTTATTCCCATTCAGTTTCACCAAATAATTCCTTAACCACCCTCTGTAACCTTTTCTCTGTATTGATTTTGGTTTTGGGTAGTGGGTTTTATTCATTTAAGTCCCTATCTATTTTACCAAATTTCCTATTCTGAACATCTTTACACCTAGATTCAACATTCTTTAATAACTTGTGGTACTTTTCATTTTCTATTTCAACAGTAAACATTAAATCATTTGTAATAGCCTTGTTGATATTGTCAATGTCCATAAACAATTTCTCCATTTCTCTTTCGTTATTTTTGATAATTGCTCTCATAATTTAAAATCCACAATTGTCAAAAGCATTAATTAAATCATTAAAAAAATCAGTACCTTCCATAACATTATTTGGGTAGTTACATACCCTAAGACCTTTAGGTACTATTTTAAGTTGTAAACAATGTTTCAAATAAGAACAATCCCTGTCCAACATTTTATATTTGTACAAATAATAATCCAAGTCCTTTAACATCGTATTATAACAAGCGTTGTTATTGTTATTGAAACTTTTTGTATTAAAATCAAATTTAACATTTAAGAAATCAGATAGCTGAATTTTGCTACCTGAAAGTAGTCTTTCCATATCCATAGGTGCACGCGAACCACATCGTTTATCTCCACCTCTCGTTTTCCCCCTACCACTCGCATTAGTGCTGGTAAAAGTTAAATGAGGGAAATCATCCAAACTGTTGTTCGCAATGCCGTTTGCATTGCCCATTTGCTCATTATCATCAATAAGCCGTGTTTCTTTACCACCAGCTACTACTCCACTCCCGCTCGGTTGCTGAACCACTTCCTGGTTCCCTGGTATCGGTGGTGACAATAGCAGCGTAGCAAGAGATTGGCTAATGGGAGACAGTAGTGCTACCAACTGCGTCAGCCAAATGCAAAACAGTTGACATGCATATGCAAAGAAATGCTGAACTGGAAGCTAAACAGAGCTATAAGTTAGAAGCAACTGACTAAATGTTATAAATACTTGAAACGGTCCTCTCTCAGACATGGAACATGTCAAACAGTAAAGACATTTGAGCTTATGCAGTACAGATTAATCTGATTAGTAAACCTGTGGAGAGGAAAGGGAGCAACCAACTGTCCAAAGAAGCCCTTCAGGCAGGGAACCATCTCCACACATGAACACAAATTAAAGCATATCAGCCAGTATACAAAGAATTACATTTTGTGAACAACACTCTCAAAAGATGTCAGAAAGTCGACTTTTTAATCTCCCTGTTTATTTTGTTCCATGCCTGTCAACTGTCCAGAATTTCACAGAATGTCCATATTATTACCTCACATTTTGTGTCTGTTCCTCATAATTTTTTTTTCTGGTAAACATTGACGATTAACATAATTAAGTAATGACAGAAATCTGAGTTTCAGATGTCATACCCTTCAGAAAATGCATGGTAAGCAATATAAAACTTGTTATTCTAGCAAGTTTCTCAATTTATAAAATCAATATTTAAAAAAATGTAAGTGATTTTGGACCTCCTCCCCATTTTCTTCTGGCTAGGTCCAAAATTCTTGCACTAAGAGGTTGAGAGGTATGCTTTACGTTCCTCTGTTATTAACAAGCTTTTCCTGACCCTATCAACATATTCTGTGTGGTCGGTCTTCTCTAACTGCCTTTCACAGTTTGAGAACTAATGCCAGAAGTCACCTACATAAGGCCAGAAGTCACCCACATAAGGCTAGAAGTCAACTACATAAGGTTAGCCTGGATAGATACTTGTATACTATTAAGAAAGTAAAATATTTTTAGTAATCAGGCATAACGATTTTATTTTAAGGTATTAAATCCCAATCAGATGAAATATTTTTGTGACCACTCCTTAAAACATATTTAAGATAGAAGATACCATCTAACCCTGTAGGACCATGAAGTCTGCTCCTGATGACCTTTTTGAACATTTTATTATCTCGTCACATTTTTGAACCATGGTGTCAGAACAAAGCCATAACATAGTTCAAGAAACTATGGCATTTGCTAAAAAAAAGTACATTAACTAAAAATCATATTGATAAGTAACAGTGATGAAATTCAAACAGCAAAAGCAAGCAATGTCACTGTAGCTAGAGTAGAAAATGAGACTTGTAAATAAGTCCAAAATGCCTTCATGAATAACTAACATGGATTTAAATGTGTTTTCAGTTTCCGAATAAAGGATTCAACAAACACACATGTAGGGAATGAAAATGTAATAAATCTAGAGTACCTGGTTAGCAATGCTGTAGCACTGTGCCCCCTTTATGAAACTACTAGTTTTCTTAACATATTTTCTTTACAGCTTTACAGCATCTGTGCAAACTATCAATTCTCACCTAATGTAATGCCAGTATAAACAAGATTGCTTCTATACTGATCTGTATTAGCATTTGTTTCCATTCAAAGTTTGCTACCCAGGATGAGATAGTAACACAGGATGATGCTAGTGAAGTTTATACATACAGTTATATATGTAAAATAATTCCTTAAGCCCAAACTGATATACAGTGTCACAAAATCACATGCACTCTGTTTCACCACGAAGCTGCTTAGATTAAACTTTGCTTTTTAAAATACAACCAGAGGCTTCATCATGCCAGAAACTCATCTTTATCATCTTATTCTGCAGGTCTCCTGCTGACAAAGCTGGCCTGCAGGGCATGTTTATTCTGTGCTTTAATGTCTGACCTTCTTTAATGTTCTAGCCAGCACAAATAAATGAAGCACAATTACTGCCCATTTAATTCTGAGTACATCTGTCATTTTCTTCTTCTTCAAAGGAAGAATAAAACTATTTTCTTGTTATACTGTACTAGCATTGTGTACTTTATTTTTCTGACATATCGTGGGCATTATGTTTTCAATGTGGTTTACACCATTCTGATTGTCTTTTAATTGATATGTCGACTTGCTTTTGAAAATATGCAAATAAATGGTAATGCTGACTCGAATGTTTGAAACAAAGAAGACTCTGTGGAATTCTTTTTCATCCAAAGAAAGGTATGTTTTTTACTTCAGTAATATACGCGGATTATTAAATAATGCTACACAGCATTAATGATTTGTGCGTAACAGTTAAGTTCTCTATGGTATTGTACAGCAAAGCATACAGCTGATATAGTGTTTATTCTGAGAATATTAATGACCTTGTTATGAACTGTCTGCAGGAAGAGTGCAAACTGTTGCACTGGGGCTTTCTTCAATATTAATAATCAAATCGCACTAAGTATGAAACCCATAGTGTTACATTTCTGAATAATTTATGAAGGTATACCTTCAGCTACAGAATGAGATACTATAAAGCAAATGAACTGTATATAAGAGATGTGGGCTTGATGCTCACAAAGGCAAGACACATATTGTACAAATCAAGTCATGTTATTATGCAATGTACTAAGATAGCTCATTAATATAGGAAATTATGCCCAGCATGCCTTAAACAGTTATTAAAGCTACTGAAAGACAACAAAAAGCATAAATTATTCAAATGTATGAACAAAGGGAAGCATAATTTGCATTTCTGAGAATAAAAATAATGTTTCTACTAAATACCAAAATTAATGACAATGTTAAATTGTGTTTGTAAAGCTGTTTTATGAACAGGTTCATTATAATAAATATTCTTGCTCAACCTAGAAATGCTATTATTCTTCATTCTAAGTACTTGGTTCATGTCTTGACAAACTTATTCCTTTCTCATGAGCATTATGATTCAACAGATCTGTTGTCATTAAAATACCTTTCTAATTCACACTCAGTAGCTATACACTGTCATTCAACTAACAGCTTATAAACATTTTAAGTTTCCCAAACATTTTCTGAAAATTAAATTTAAAAGAATAAACCAAATATAAATATCTTATGAACAGTAAATGTGATTAAAAGTATGAACAACAATATTAGTAACAGCTCTTTTTCATAAAGATAATAGTCAATACTTTGTAGTCTTTATATCAATGCAGTAGTAAATTATAACTAAAAACATCAAAGTGTATTTTTTTCTAAGCTTTCAGAAACAAATGTTCAAGTATGAAGCATTATATAATTTAGACACATAACATTACAAGATGTAGCCAAACTGAGCTTACATATGGTGGCGTGGAATTACTTTCTGGTGCTTATTCTACTGTACTTGCAGAAATATTAATTATGTTTATAGATTTAGCATATTTAATAATATATATATATATATATATATATATATATATATATATATATATAAAGAACTTCATTTCTCTCCAGCTGTGCAACTTACAGAGCAAGTATCAGTCCTCTTTTTCATTACTTTTGCCAGGTGCTTCCACTGATAACAAAACAATAGTTTGTAAGCCACATGATGTTGGCGCAATTAATACAACTAAGGAAATATTGTGTATCCCCATAATGACTAAAAACAATTAGCAATATCTTCAGTTTAGAGAGCTGTACATGGACATTGATGGTGCAGTATTTGTTTCCCACAATGACATCTCATACGCTCTCAGTAACATGTAGCATATACACTGTAATAACAATAAGCATAACAAATGAAAACAATTTGTGTTTCTCAGACCAGGCATTTTCGTATGTTGTCTGTCATCAATTGCTCAGTCATGTGGACAAAAATACCAAGTGAGGGCTCCGAACAAAGTTTGTGTGTGTGTATATATACACTAAATTTAACCAAAATACAAAATGTCTATGTTGCTAACATCAACAATAAAAAGGTCAGCAAAAAACATTAATAAACTTATCAACATGCAAGTCAAAAACAAAACATAAAAAGTAAATAAAAACATTGTTTGCACCTCCTGCTAATTTTAAGTTCTAA